>NW_027070196.1:251898-320079 GCF_002906115.3 Quercus suber
ATTAAGTTGGCTTGAAGAATGTCATCTTTCCCTATCTCTCTTTGACTGAATTATCTTTGAATTGATTTTCCCTCCAAATTCTAGACTTTCAAAGGAATTTTTGTAACAAAGCTTTGATGCAGGCATTAGCCCATAAATTAGTTGAACTCCCTAAACAATTTAAAGACAGAAAGGTCTCATATCTTGATGACAGTTTACTTTCTGATGCTGCTGACTTTGGGAATGCTGAATTTCTAGAGGAAACAGCAACAGATCTTCAAATTTCTTATGAGGGTTACAAATTTCGGAATGATGATTTTCATTCTCTCTTGATTCCTCTGTTCTGAAAATTAAAGTTTTCTAATATGGGAAAAAACTAGTGCACACATTATGTTTTTTACACTGCAACATGACTTTAAGTCATGTTTTTAGTGTATTTGGGTAGTGTGTATTTGCAAACACCGTGTGCAATAACACTGCCCTAAGAATATAGTGTAGAGGTTTGCTTTTCTTCTTTATAACTCATTTTTCCTGGATTTTATATCTTCCGATAGAGAGTTCTGGATTGGGTTCTCTCTTGGTTTCTACTACTTGATAAGATTCACACCTGTTTCCATGATCTGTAGTGCAAGAGATGAACAAAGAGCCTAGTGTTTTTGCCTCCAACACCCTTATCTCTCATTCAACTCATTTTTTTAGATGATATATCTCTCTTAATCGACGCGCTATTTAGTTGATTTATATAATTTTTTTTTTTCTTTTTCATTTTTCCCAACCTAGTTTTGTTCTTCCTTTCTCTTTCATTCGATGTATAAAGTGAGGACGGTGCAAGATCTATACATCCAGTCCAGAAGACCATCTTCCAAGAAATAAGTGCTCCTGGTTTCTGGAATTTAGGGTTCTTTCTTATTCTGTTGGCTAATTCTAAAATGGCATCTCTTAAGCTTTTAGGATATTAGCATTATTTTTTCTTTATAAAAAAAGGATACCTATTAGCAGAGATCTTAACTCTAACTTATTTCATACTTACAGGGTATTATAACTCTGCAGAAGTTCATTGAAGTGGAATGTCAATATAACAACATCAAATACCCTTTTAGATCTTGATTTCTTCGCTTTTCATGTAATAGTGAAAGTGATCATGAGTTCGTAATGATTGCATAACAGAGGCAAGCTCAGGAGGTAAAGGGACATTTCAAAAACAAGTAAACCTTAAAATGACCCAAACCCTACATGTGTGTAAAGAATAATTAAGCTTATAGACTAATATAGAATAGGGTAAACTACGTATTTGGTTCCTATCTTATACACTATATTTCAATTTGGTCCCTAACCTTTAAGTGTTATTTCAATTTAGTCCTTACCATTATTTTTAAGCTAAAAATTAATAACTCGTCTAATGGCCAAAATAATAATAAATAAAAAAATTAGACTTTGTTAATGTGACAATACACAAAAATTTTATTTTGGTCATTTGTTATGTCATCAATTTTCATTTAAAATATAACGATATGGACTAAATTGACACGACACTAAAAAGTTAGGGACCAAATTGACACAATTGAAATATTAGGGATCAAATTGAAATATGGTGTATAGGATATGGACCAAATATGTAATTTACCCTATAAAATATTTACATGCAAGTACGTGCTTGTATAAGTATATTTGTAAAACTATATATAAAGAATAGAATTAAATTAAAAATTAAGTAGAATATATTAATTATTTAATTAATCGAATAAACCAAATGAATAGAATAGAAATATAGGACCATTTTGGATTAATTTATTTGCCTCATTTAAATCAATTTTGTTGGACCATGGCCTATGCCACTTCACCTCAAAACCGATTGGTCATAAGGAAAACACATTCAAATCTTTTAGATTATTCAACATCACGCCCTGTGGGTTTGTTTTTAGAATAGTTGTCCACAATTCCACCTCAAAATGAGGCTCCTACGACTCGAACCCATGATCTTGGTGGCTCTATTCTGACACCATTTGTTAAACCGAAAGATGTCACTCTAATTCAAAACCAATTAGAGATGAGGAAGATACTCAAATTTTTTATGGCATTTGGCATCAAACCCCATGAGCGTATTTTTAGAACAGTTGTAAGAAGTCGAACTATGATCCCAACAAATTTAAGTTGTCAATAGGGCGAAATTATGAGTCCATTTCGTTTAAGCTTATTCCTTGAGTTGCTGTAATATATCACATTTGAATGCAAAGAAAAACTTGGATTCGTTTTAGATATCGTCAAGTTTTATAGCACAATAGTATTATTTGTTTAATTCATCAGTTCTTCCACTTATTGTTATTATTATAAAATAAAATAAAATAAGAAAAAAAAATGACATTATTGGACATTTAAACTCAAGAAGCTATTATTTATACAGTTACTCAGAAGATACGTTAAGTTCAGAATTGACATTTGCAAGTATAAAACAAGTGGAGGGAGGGGCGTAAAGGAAGGGAGCGCAATTGTACCCTAAGAGAATTTCTTTTGTCTTTTAAATGACAAAGTTTTGCTAGTCAAGTGCTACAACTTTACTTAATATTTTTTATTAAATATGAATTTTGATAAATTTATTATTAGATTATATTTTCTTTTTATATCGCATTGCTTGCAAAATTTTAAGAATGTTAAAGATCAACAGTTATGTCACTAATTAAATATTTAAATTTCAAATTTTTATAGTTTAAAATTGTGCATGAAAAATATGTTATGAGTCGAATAGTAAATAACATCCGATTAGCTTAAAATTTAACATGCATGTTAAGAACATAAAAAACATGTAATCTAAAAGTTAAATTTGCAAAATATAGTCATGTGTGTTAGATATATATTAGACATATTAGCCCAACGCAAGGGTGTGTCAGATTTTTAGCTTGCTATTTTTTGTAGCTCTCAATTGTTTGTTTCTGTGTGATGTTTTTGCAGTTGGTTATTATTGGCTTTTGAAATTTTTAGATATATTATGGTCTATGTGACCTAAACTAATTATAAGCTCATCTATTTGTAGAATAAGCAACTTAACTTTGAGTTAGTCTAAGATTAGTCGGGTTATTTCTAGTATATAAACCCTTGTATACACTCTCTTTTTCATACTTCGGCTCATCATTCAATCTTCACACAGATTTACATATCAACTTTAATGACTTACGGAATCAGAGCCAAATTTTTATTTTGGCAAAACCGCTGTACACAAGCACAGAAACCCAAACAATCTTGTTCACTAGCAAACTCCTTTGTCGCCGCCAAAACCCATGCTTGAGATCCACGTATATTGGTGCAAGCTGTTCAGACCCAGAGCGAAGGTTTGAGATTCACCTACACTAACCACCTTTCATGGGTTGAAATTCACACCATTCCAGATTCACCATGGGGGTACTCATTTAACAAACCATTGCTGAGTTTATCGCCTTGACACCCTCATGAAGTCCTCATGCAAGCGAACCATGATCATTTGATCAAGTGGCAAAGCAATCATGATTTTCACCCAAGGTGTGCATCAGTGATCTCTATTGAAATAGGAACTTCAAACACTTTAGGTTTAAGAAAGGATCTCTTAGCAGCTTTTGGACCTTCCCGTGGTCCTGTATCACCAAGACATCATGGATGACAAAGAAGTGGACCTTCCCGCTTTTGTTTTGCCTTTTTCCGCAAAATATAGTTAACCCTTGAGATTTTGGCTAATGTTAGTCTGGTCTAAGATGTTATAAAACTGATCAATTTAGTCCTAAGTACCATAAGAAAGAGGAGAAAAATGAATAACGGTTTAGAGATTAAGAATTAAACTAGTCAATTTTGAAAACTCTAAAATTTAGTTAGCATTAGTCCAAACCTCATAAATGTTAATAGTATTTTACCCTTTTATTAAAAAGAAAAGAATTAAAAAATATGTATTAAAAGAAAAGAAAAAGAAATGGATGCATTTGAGGTCCCACGGGTTGAGAAACAAAATCCTAATGACACGCATGGGTTCATAAACACGGCAACCCAAAAAAAAAAAAGTCATATGGTATTGTAAGGTGTTTTCCTGGAAGTCCTAGGCACATAGTTGGGATTTAGATCAGGTGCACATAGGTTATTATACCTGGTGCAATTGTAATCAATTGCTGAAATTGAAAGTTGAAAATGTAACTTTCAATCTCAATCATTAAATAAAATATATTAAAGGAGAGTTGAAAAGTGGATGAATTGCATCAGGTGCAATACCTAGGACACGCATGGGTTCATAAACACGGCAACCCAAAAAAAAAAAAGTCATATGGTATTGTAAGGTGTTTTCCTGGAAGTCCTAGGCACATAGTTGGGATTTAGATCAGGTGCACATAGGGTATTATACCTGGTGCAATTGTAATCAATTGCTGAAATTGAAAGTTGAAAATGTAACTTTCAATCTCAATCATTAAATAAAATATATTAAAGGAGAGTTAAAGTCATATGGTATTGTAAGGTGTTTTCCTGGAAGTCCTAGGCACATAGTTGGGATTTAGATCAGGTGCACATAGGGTATTATACCTGGTGCAATTGTAATCAATTGCTGAAATTGAAAGTTGAAAATGTAACTTTCAATCTCAATCATTAAATAAAATATATTAAAGGAGAGTTAAAAAGTGGATGAATTGCATCAGGTGCGATACCCTAGGTATTGCACCTTATCTCAATCCACATATAGTTGGTCTTCCATGTAAGGTAATGACATATACAGGATCCAACTTTGTTATTCTAGCCAGACATCAAGGTAATAATGACATAGGATCAATGTTTGTCATGCCAACCAAATGTCAACTCTGTTACCATTTATTAGTGTTATGTCGGCAATATACAAGATTTTACCATTGAGCAAGATAGGTACCACATCAAGCTATACATTTAAGACATTCAATACTCAAACTTTCACCTTTAATTTGAGAGCAAGTGTTAAATGTATTATGAACCAATTAAGTGGCTAGTGGCAGCTTCACATTTATGTCAAGGTGGTCACAGGACCACCCTAACTTGCAAAAAAAATGTATACATATAATTGCCAAAAAAATATTATTCGCTAAACTAACCTATTTTGACCACCCCAATATAAATGTTGAATACCCTGACTTAAAAATTACAAAAATTTTGGCTCAATAAAAATAAAATTAATTATATACCCACAACATTTTCACAATAATTTTACATTAAATTTTATGTGATAAGCTGTTATTAATTCTAATTTGAATACAATAGTGGCATCACTTTTTTACCCACATATAACAAGTTGTCAAATAAGATCTTTAGTGAAAATGTGATGAATATAACATCAATCTAAAAATAATTACAGCCCTTAAACATAATCCTTAAACCCTTAACCAAAAAAAAGGGCTTAAAGTAACAACAATAACAATTGGCCCAAATAACAATAAAAGTAACCCAACCAAAAACAAGACTAGACCAAACATAATCCTTAACCCTTTAACCCAAAAAAAAAGTGATTAAAAATAACAACTATAAAAATCGGCCCAAATAACAATAACAGTAATCCAAACAAAAACAAGAATATATCAAACAATAATAAGCAAACAAATTATTCAACAAAAAGCCTATTCGAAAACAAGAAATAAAAATTTCTAATTATTCAAAATTTTAACTCGTTCAACCCATTACATAAAAATAATCTCTAATTTCAATTTTCCTTATAAAACAGTACCAAGAGAAATACTATGGTCGTGAGCTCTCCTTGGCAGTGCCGGCAATTATTCTTTCTCTCCATTTTTTCTCTTCTGTATTATCATTTCAGACTCTTTCTCAGCTTATTACTTTCATTTGAACATTTTTAGTTCTCACTTTACCTCTTATCAGTATTTTTCTTTTTCTTTTTCTTTTTCTTTTTTTCTCTTTCTTGGTTTAAAAAAAAATGTAATACTTTATGTATTTATATATTCAAGTTATTGACTTATTTATGTATAGAATATGTAGCCGTTCAAGGGCATTCTCACCATGGACGTATGCCACAAAGCCAAACCACATAAACTTTATGTATACTCTTTTTTTTCATAGTTCCGCTCATCATTCAACATTATTCAATCACACAATAACCTTAACAATATTGATGTTCTTATGTCAATCGAAGTACCCCATTCATATGAAAAAGGGAAAAAATCGATATAGGCTATATTAATGTAACACATATTGTTTGTTTAATTTAGAAAAACTCCTTCTATCAAAACTTTTTGTCTTTTCTATTCCATTTTTGGTCTCCTTGATGAGTTTTATGCAAACTAAAACTTAGTTACGTCTTGCCAAAACATAATATTATCTTTTGGTTTAAATCCTGGTGAAGTTTTGAATAGTTGGATTTTCCTGAAAACAGGAAAGCAGTTTCAAGTGGTTCCAGAGTTACTGCAGAAAGTATGGAATAATTGGGAGCTACGACTGCTGGTCCTTCTCAGTCTCACCTTGCAACTGTCTCTCTTTCACTTTGGCAGACAAAGAAGATATAATGTTAAAATAAGGATCCATATCTTTCTCTGGTTTTGCTACCTCATGGCTGATTCAGTGGCAACAATTGCACTAGGGGTCATCTCCAGTAAAAACCGTAATTTTGGCAATAATAATCCCAAAGTACATAATGAGCTCACGGCATTCTGGGCACCATTTATGCTGTTACACCTTGGCGGTCAGGACACAATCACAGCTTTCGCGATACAAGACAATCAATTGTGGTTAAGGCACTTTCTTGCACTAGTTGTTCAATCATGTGTGACATTCTACATCTTTAACACATCTTTGAAGGGCAACTGGCTTTCGCTTCTTACTATTCCCATGATTCTTGTTGGGATCATCAGGTATGTAGAAAGGATATGGGTCATGCGATCAGCAAATAAACCTCCAGTAGACGCTGATGAGATACCTCCAGTAGACACTGGTATCAACAATGGTGGTACAACAACAGACCCACTTATTACTTTTGGCAAATTCAGAGATCTCTTTCTATATCAGAAGATGCCGGTTGCATTTCGACAAGGCATCCGTGGCCAATTTGAAAGTTATGATTTTCGAAGAGCGTTCGAAAGGATTGAAATTGAACTCGGACATGCATATGACTATTTCTACACCAAGGCTCCTCTGTTTTATAGGAGTTGGGGTTGCATCTTTCGCAGCATCACTCGTTGTTTCATCTTTTGCGTGTTTGTATTCTTCATCGTAAAGGAGAGACAAAGAGATCTGAAAGTGGATTTGATTATCACTTACATACTGCTGGGCGGAGCTCTATTTATAGAGACATACACTGTGATTTTACAGATTTCCTCTAATAAGGGACTTCAATGCCCATGGTTAGAAAAGCTTAATCCGTTTTTCTCATTATTTGTCAGTAATGATAAATTGTGGTCAAACACAATGGGTCAATTCAATATGCTTAGCTTTTGCTCCAAAAATCCTGGAATTGACCCACATGGAACCCCAAAATTCTTTGTTGACTTGAGAGTGTTGTTCTTCAGTCACATATTGCCAAGGATAAGTAGGGAACTAGAGATGCTTTTCTATAGGACCAACAAGCAGGTCTCTGATGAGCTGAAAAGCTTGGTCTGGGACAAGATTAAGGAAAACCCAAATGTTTATAAATCAGTGCTTTCTGTAGACTATAATGTCCTGTACTTAACTCAGGATAGAACCATATTTGTAGAACTTGATGAGAGCATTATCATCTGGCATCTTGCCACGGAACTCTGCTTTTACACTGATAAGGGTAGCAATGCAGAAGCGGATAAACGACGACATGTGATTAAGGAGATATCAGAGTACATAATGTATATACTTGCCTTTTGTCCTTACATGTTTTCAATGGGAAGTGTAAAAGTCAACTTTCAATCTTCATGTAGACACGTTGGGGATCTTCTCAAACATTGCAGAGGATCGTCGATGTCCCGAGTTTTTGAAGAATTAACGTCACGTCTCACTGACGGAAGGGTTTACCTCAAAAGAGAACCTGGCCATGTTGAGTCTGTCAAGGGCTATTTATTAGATACCGATTTGCTAGCATGTGCAGATCTGGTTGCACGAAAATTGAGAGAGAAGGAAGAACAAAAATGGGAGCTCTTGACTAAGTTTTGGGTTGAGACCCTAACTCATGTTGCAGCACTTTGTAATGGAACTAGTCACGCTCAACAGCTACGAAAAGGTGGGGAGTTTCTTACGCATATCTGGTTTTTGATAGAGCATTTGGACCTTAAAGAAAAATTTCAAATGCCACGAGCAGTTCCACATCTGGAAGAAGAAGAGACACTGGCGCCAAGAGCAGTTCCACATTTGGAAGAAGGGACACCAGCAGAGTGGACTCAGGATCTACATATTTGTGCATTGTAAGTTATTGTCAACTTGTTACCACAGATTTAAGTTGACACGCCCTTACAACTACTATGCCTGCGTTTGGATTGCACTTAAAGTTGCGGCACGTTTTATGATTCACGTTTTCTGCCTTTTTTTTTTTTTTTTTCTTCTGCCGGCTTTTTTGACTTTGGAGATAAAATTTACTATGCATGTACTGTGCCTACACTGTTCATGCACTGTTCACACAATATTTAATATTAAAAGTGGGTCCCACAACACTATTTACACATTTAAAAATTATTTTGCTACAGTGTTTTCAGCAACAATCAGTTTTTAGCAACTTTCAGCAACAATAAGTGCTATCCAAACGAGGGCTTAAAGTAACAACAATAACAATTGGCCCAAATAACAATAAAAGTAACCCAACCAAAAACAAGACTAGACCAAACATAATCCTTAACCCTTTAACCCAAAAAAAAAGTGATTAAAAATAACAACTATAAAATCGGCCCAAATAACAATAACAGTAATCCAAACAAAAACAAGAATATATCAAACAATAATAAGTGAACAAATTATTCAACAAAAAGCCTATTCGAAAACAAGAAATAAAAATTTCTAATTATTCAAAATTTTAACTCGTTCAACCCATTACATAAAAATAATCTCTAATTTCAATTTTTCTTATAAAACAGTACCAAGAGAAATACTATGGTCGTGAGCTCTCCTTGGCAGTGCCGGCAATTATTCTTTCTCTCCATTTTTTCTCTTCTGTATTATCATTTCAGACTCTTTCTCAGCTTATTTCTTTCATTTGAACATTTTTAGTTCTCACTTTACCTCTTATCAGTATTTTTCTTTTTCTTTTTCTTTTTCTTTTTTTCTCTTTGTTGGTTTAAAAAAAAATGTAATACTTTATGTATTTATATATTCAAGTTATTGACTTATTTATGTATAGAATATGTAGCCGTTCAAGGGCATTCTCACCATGGACGTATGCCACGAAGCCAAACCACATAAACTTTGTGTATACTCTTTTTTTTCATAGTTCCGCTCATCATTCAACATTATTCAATCACACAATAACCTTAACAATATTGATGTTCTTATGTCAATCGAAGTACCCCATTCGTATGAAAAAGGGAAAAAATCGATATAGGCTATATTAATGTAACACATATTGTTTGTTTAATTTAGAAAAACTCCTATCAAAACTTTTTGTCTTTTCTATTCCATTTTTGGTCTCCTTGATGAGTTTTATGCAAACTAAAACTTAGTTATGTCTTGCCAAAACATAATATTATCTTTTGGTTTAAATCCTGGTGAAGTTTTGAATAGTTGGATTTTCCTGAAAACAGGAAAGCATTTTCAAGTGGTTCCAGAGTTACTGCAGAAAGTATGGAATAATTGGGAGCTACGACTGCTGGTCCTTCTCAGTCTCACCTTGCAACTGTCTCTCTTTCACTTTGGCAGACAAAGAAGATATAATGTTAAAATAAGGATCCATATCTTTCTCTGGTTTTGCTACCTCATGGCTGATTCAGTGGCAACAATTGCACTAGGGGTCATCTCCAGTAAAAACCGTAATTTTGGCAATAATAATCCCAAAGTACATAATGAGCTCACGGCATTCTGGGCACCATTTATGCTGTTACACCTTGGCGGTCAGGACACAATCACAGCTTTCGCGATACAAGACAATCAATTGTGGTTAAGGCACTTTCTTGCACTAGTTGTTCAATCATGTGTGACATTCTACATCTTTAACACATCTTTGAAGGGTAACTGGCTTTCGCTTCTTACTATTCCCATGATTCTTGTTGGGTTCATCAGGTATGTAGAAAGGATATGGGTCATGCGATCAGCAAATAAACCTCCAGTAGACGCTGATGAGATACCTCCAGTAGACACTGGTATCAACAATGGTGGTACAACAACAGACCCACTTATTACTTTTGGCAAATTCAGAGATCTCTTTCTATATCAGAAGATGCCGGTTGCATTTCGACAAGGCATCCGTGGCCAATTTGAAAGTTATGATTTTCGAAGAGCATTCGAAAGGATTGAAATTGAACTCGGACATGCATATGACTATTTCTACACCAAGGCTCCTCTGTTTTATAGGAGTTGGGGTTGCATCTTTCGCAGCATCACTCGTTGTTTCATCTTTTGCGTGTTTGTATTCTTCATCGTAAAGGAGAGACGGAGAGATCTGAAAGTGGATTTGATTATCACTTACATACTGCTGGGTGGAGCTCTATTTATAGAGACATATACTGTGATTTTACAGATTTCCTCTAATAAGGGACTTCAATGCCCATGGTTAGAAAAGCTTAATCCGTTTTTCTCATTATTTGTCAGTAATGATAAATTGTGGTCAAACACAATGGGTCAATTCAATATGCTTAGCTTTTGCTCCAAAAATCCTGGAATTGACCTACATGGAACCCCAAAATTCTTTGTTGACTTGAGAGTGTTGTTCTTCAGTCACATACTGCCAAGGATAAGTAGGGAACTAGAGATGCTTTTCTATAGGACCAACAAGCAGGTCTCTGATGAGCTGAAAAGCTTGGTCTGGGACAAGATTAAGGAAAACCCAAATGTTTATAAATCAGTACTTTCTGTAGACTATAATGTCCTGTACTTAACTCAGGATAGAACCATATTTGTAGAACTTGATGAGAGCATTATCATCTGGCACCTTGCCACGGAACTCTGCTTTTACACTGGTAAGGGTAGCAATGAAGAAGCGGATAAACAACGACATGTGATTAAGGAGATATCAGAGTACATAATGTATATACTCGCCTTTTGTCCTTACATGTTTTCAATGGGAAGTGTAAAAGTCAACTTTCAATCTTCATGTAGACACGTTGGGGATCTTCTCAAACATTGCAGAGGATCATCGATGTCCCGAGTTTTTGAAGAATTAACGTCACGTCTAACTGACGGAAGGGCTTACCTCAAAAGAGAACCTGGCCATGTTGAGTCTGTCAAGGGCTATTTATTATATACCGATTTGCTAGCATGTGCAGATCTGGTTGCACGAAAATTGAGAGAGAAGGAAGAACAAAAATGGGAGCTCTTGACTAAGTTTTGGGTTGAGACCCTAACTCATGTTGCAGCACTCTGTAATGGAACTAGTCACGCTCAACAGCTACGAAAAGGTGGGGAGTTTCTTACGCATATCTGGTTTTTGATAGAGCATTTGGACCTCAAAGAAAAATTTCAAATGCCACGAGCAGTTCCACATCTGGAAGAAGAAGAGACACCGGCGCCAAGAGCAGTTCCACATTTGGAAGAAGGGACACCAGCAGAGTGGACTGATCTACATATTTGTGCATTGTAAGTTAATGTCAACTTGTTGTAACCACAGATCTAAGTTGACACGTCCTTACAACTACAATAATTTCTTTCGATTTCTTGTTTTCCCCTCTCTAAATAAATGCAAATGAAATAATTTTTATTTTGAAAGGTAGTTTTAACATATAACATCCACTCTTATTAATTGTTCAAATGAAATAAATTGTAATATATGTTAAATTTAAATGTTATAATTTTTTTAGAATATTCTCATTAAATTTATTTTTTTTAATTTGAACTAATTTAAAATAACTTTTTCAAACGCAATTTTTTCCACCCTACAGTTCAAAAAACCAAAAAACATATTTCAAAAATTAATAAAATACAACAAAACTACTCCAATTTAAAATAAAATTAAAAAAAAAAAAAAAAAAAAAGGAAGAATAGAACTCACATTAAAGTTAAACTTCTTCTTCCGTTTTCACATGAATGAGAGAAAATCGATGTTCTTGGTTTGATTGGATAGTTGTGCGTGTCCAAAATTGGAGATTCATTCTCTACCTATAGTTGTCTGCCAACAGTTACCATTTATATGAGCATCTCCAACAAACTCTCCAAACTCAAAATCACCTTTAATTTGGAGAGTAAACCCACAAAACACTAGTCCTACAAACTCTTTAAGTTACTATTCATAAGCAAAAAAAAAAAAAAAAAGCTAACGAACAGACTCTCTTGGTTTGAAGACCTACTGTTTATTAGCAAAATAATTAAACTGAATAAAAAAAAAAATTTAACAAAACCATTAAAACATATTCAAGCTTATCTTAACGGCTACAAATCTCAATCTACCTCCTTTCTCTCAAATGTCTCTAAACTCAAGAGGTAGACATAATCAAAACACAAACAGGCAATACAGATCACACAACAAAATCTTGTACTCATAAAACTAATAAAATTAGGGAAAAAAAGACAGAGAAGCCGATCTGACCCATCTGTGCTGCATGTTCTTGGTGGTGGCGAGAATGATAATGGAGCGGACGATGCGACTTTGCATGCATGGTGGACGCCAAGTGCTGGAAACAAGTTCTACAGAACTCGTGAAGGCTTGTGAAGAAATATCAAAATGCCCTCTCTCTCTCCTCTCTCTTGTTGAGGAAGAGGAACTAGTAAAACGTAAAAACTCTCTCTGTGCTTGAGGGCTGATGGGAGTGAGATCTGAAATGTGTGGTTCTCGGTTATCAGAAAATTTAAAAAAAAAAAAAAAAACGTGTGGCAAGTTTTTTTTTTTTTTTTTTGGGTAAGAAAAAATAGAGATTGGTAAAGATAAAGATAAGTTTTTTTTTTTTTAGTCTGAATTGGTAAAGATAAGTTAATTAATAATAATCCAAAATCACTAAAGAAAGAAAAGAATTAAAAAAAAAAAACTACTAAAAATTAATGAATAAATCCATTCTAAATTGTATATATTGATAAATTTCAAAACTAAAATAGATTTGATTAATATCAAATTACATAGAATTTTTTAAGGACTTACACAAGACTAACATAGATTTGATAGATTCAAAATTACAATAAAGCCTACCATAAATAAATAATGCGAGCATGAAAGTTAAATTTAGATGCTCATACAACTTGCTATATCATTGTTACAACTGGCCCACGAGATCCAATTAAATGATTTTATGTCCGTTTTGAAAAATATGACAGCTAAAAAAAAGGGGTAAAAAAGACTATTGGAAAATATAGTAGTTGTTAATTTTAAATATATATATATATATTGGAAATTTTAGGGANTGCAAGGTATGACAGTCTCTGTAGCTTTAAGTTAAGGTCATCATTGATGGACATTGACGGGCTATCCTAAATATCATAAAATCAATATACAAATTTCAAAAAAAAAAAAAATTGAGGGAAAAGTTTTTTGAGGGAAAATTTCAAATTGAAGCTTGTAGGAACCTTATCCGAGGATTATAAAAACAAAAGGAGTTAGCAGGAATATTATTGGGGGTTTGATCCAAATGGTTCTATTTTCCACATAAATATCCATGTAAAGCCAATACCAAAGGTCGGTTATGTGTTTATATATGCTAAGAGCATCCACATCAGTGGATGTAAAACTTTGCAAAATACAAAAAGCAACAAATTTTATACATTTTGCCCCAAAAATCTTTCTCATCAGTCTTTTTGAAGACTATGTATATTTACACATTTGCTACAGTAACCATGCATATATGCACGATTATTGTAAATGTGTATCCTATTATCCTTATTAATTTCACATTCGCGCCTTTTTTTCTCTCTCTTCTCTGTGCACAACAAACTCACTCCTCTCCTTATCTTCTTTTTCCTCAGATACACACAAACTCACCCACACACAAACACATTCATACAGACAAATCAACACAGAGATACATAAACACACCCACACACAAACAAACCCACACGGACAAACCAATAGAGAGACAAATCGGTGCTTCTAGTCAACAAAATGGGTTTTAATGCTGGTGGCAGAGATCGGTGCTTGATTGGAATGATTCTCTGCATGTGCATCTGTCGTTGTGGGTCGATGCTTATGGCAAAGATGATGCTTGAGGCGGCTTAAGGGTCAAACACAGGTAGAGGAGATCTGACCGAGAGGTGCTGGTGGGTTTTGATTCTTGTGGTTCTTGTGGTGGAGGTTGGTGCTTGTGGTGGATAAATGATTTGACCATGAAAGGAAAAGAAAAGAAGAAGATGCTTGTGGAGGGAGGTGATTTGACTGTGAGGAAAGGAAGAAGGAGTTTACCGTGAAAGGAAGAAGAAAGAAGTAGAAGAAGGACAAAAGTTGGTCTGAGTCTCTAAGAAATGAGATAAGAACAAAGAAAAAAGGATAAGTACAAAAGAAAAGATAAAAAGATAAGGACAAAATAAAAATATAAAATAATAATTAAAAATTAAAAAAATATTATTATTTAAATAGAGGGTATTGTAAAATATATGAACTGATGTGAGTACTTTGAAAAAGTGGTAGTGTAAATAGAAAAATAAATAAGGTTTTTAGTGTAAAATAGACGGAAAGATTTGACCGAACTGATGCAATTGCTCTAATAAGTAGCATAGGTACTCAATGAATGCAAAACTACCTCTACTTGTCCATAAATTATTCTTTCATCCTTAAGGACCGGTTAAGTTGTCCTCCCACCCAATAATAAAATATTATATATACAAATTAATTGAGTCAAATCTCAATAACAATTCCGGTCACAATATCATTGTTACCATGAAACCAATGTTATTAAATTTGGCCCGGCCAGTTGAACCAGTGACCTGGTGACCTGGTGCACTGACTAGGTCGGGTGATCAATTGGATCGGAAAAGTACATAACCCAGTCAGTGCAACCCGATGGTTTTAAGCAACTCGTGTGATTTAATTGGGTTTCATTAACCTGGCTGGGTTTGTGAATTGTGTAAAATTATATAATAGATTCACTTTATTGACTCTTTTATTATTTAAATGTGTAATGATATGGTAATGTAAACAAGAGAAACCTAAAAATATCCCCAAAAAAAAGCATTGTTTCACTTTTTAGTTTTTACAACTCTCAAAACCTACTACCATGGGCTGCTACTGTGCATAAATTTTTTTATGCTTTGAAGCCTGAATAGATGTACTTGGCCAACAATTAGCATGTAAGTATGACCATATAACTCTATGCCACTAACTATCTTCTCTTTTGTTTAGGTTTTCTTTTCTTTTTTTTTTTTCTTTTTTTTTTTTTTTTGTCATGTATAGTGTGAATGTGTGAGAGACTTAGAGAAATACGCATTAAAGTTTGAGATTTTCCTTTTTATTTATTTAATATACATAATTCTTAGACATATAACAAGATTTTCTATAGCAATGACTTTGTTGCAATCTTAAGACATTTGTTTATTTTCCTTGTGAATTTTAAAGAATTTCTAATTCTATTGCTTATGAAACATTGATTTTGAGTTATAATGGTGAGTTTAATTTAGGCTTATGCCTTTTTCATTTTCTTTTTAATTTACATATTTAGGTTATGATTTCTCAAACTTAATTTTATATATAATTTTTAAAATCTTGTTGTTTCATCCTGCAGTTCGACTGATGACCCACTGGTTGAACTAGTGACTCAATGACCTAGCTCATAGACCAGGTCAATGTCTGGTTCGAGTTTAATAACTATGCATGAAACATTTAAAATAATAACTAAGGGAAATGTTAATCAGGTTTAGAAACTATTTTCAGAAATATTTTGTTGGGAGAATGATACAACAATAAATGTTATTGACAACTTTTTATATTTTTCTTAAAAGTAGTGTCAAAACTTTCTTATTATGGTTTATTAACAATTGCTCTAAGAGTATTTGTTAACATGACCCATAAACTAAACATAACACTGTGCAGCTATAGATTCGTATATGGGGACAGTGGATGGTGGTCAACTCAGCAGTGCTGTAAATTTTCTTCTTTTTCTTTTCTCGTGGTGTAGAGAATTTGTGGGCACCAAGGGAAGGTAGTGGTGATGGTGTCACCGGGAAGGGTTTAATTATTCAAATATTAATTTTATATTCAATAATGTGATTTTGATTGTGATTAGGATCTTACTCAATTAATTTTACAAATGTTATTATATTTTTGGATAGGATGGATCTTCTTCTTCTCTCTCTCTTTCTTTCAAAAATCAAAAAATAAATAAATAAATAAAAATCCTCTAAAGAATAATGCTTTAACTTTTATATATCATTTCTTTTAGAATAAACCATTAAGCACGGCAAAAGATTCATACTCAACAAATTTTTTTTTATGTATATTTTTTATTTGTTTATAAATAAATTTAACATTGGCTAATCAATATATATCCAGCTAATTAAGAACCAAATTGATGCATTTATCGTATGTACATATATGTGGCAGCCAAACATATGCTAACCAAATAATTACAGAAATTTGTAAGTTCTAATTTTTTTAATTGGTAAAGTCTCTTGTCATTAAATAAAATATTTGAGATTCAAACTTAGCCTACACCAAAAACCGCTTAGGGTTTTAGTCTAATAATAAAGAGAAATTAACATGAAGTAGACATGATTTGTTGAACATCTATCATAACTACCCAAAAAATAAAAAATTATAGAAATCTAAAATATGAATGAAAGGAGTTAGAGTCCAATTGGGTAACTGCCCAAAAAATCACAGACCACCGGGCCTTGTAGCCTGGTGGTACCCGGTACCATGTGTATCTTTCAGCTCGAGGGTTCTATCCCCCGCAATTACCTAGCCAAAAAAAAAAACTGCCCAAAAAATCACAGAAAGAATGACAACATATTGAGACAAGTGTCTCATAAAATCGATGATAATGCAACATGTGGCCTACAACAACTGTTGATAAAAATCAAGTCTTAACTCTAAAGTATTAGTAACTCTCATTTTTTTGAATAAGGACACATTCAATAAGAGGACGACAATGTTTGATTCATCGACAAACACAATGCAATTCTTTTGCGAGTTAAGGTTAGCATAAATGGATTCATGTCTTTTTGAGAGAGAGTTTCAACCTATGGCGTCCGCTCCTGATGATAGCTCTTTATCATCAGACCAAGACACCAATCAGTTTTTGGTGTAGGCAGGGATTGAACCCCAGATCTCTTATACAACCATCAAAGACTTTACCAGTTGAGCTAACTGAAACCTATGGATTCATGTCTAAATGAGTCAATCTATTTTGACACAACAAATAAATGGGTAAATTTTGTTTTAACCTATTTAATCTATATTTAACTGTAAATTATCTAGTTAGTTATTTGTACCAAGATGGGTTGACCCATTTTAACATAAAACCATTTAAGCACCAAATTAACATATATGCTACAAGTCACAATTATGTCTTGAACCAAGTCTTATTCATTGAGCCATTACTAAACCCTTAGAGCATTAACATTGAATTTTCTAAAAAAAATGTTACATAAACACACCTAAAAGTTATTTTATCTATTTTAGTATAACATTTGATAATACACTTTCATCACATCATCTTTTTTAACATCACAACACATTAAAATAAAATAAAATAAACTCCAAAATCTTCTTCTTCTCTCTCTCTCTCTTTCTCAAAAAAAAAAAAAAAAAAAATCCTCTAAAGAATAATGCTTTAACTTTTACATTTCATTTCTTTTAGAATAAACCATTAAGCACGGCAAAAGATTCATACTCAACAAATTTTTTTATGTATATTTTTTATTTTTTTATAAATAAATTTAACATTGGCTAATCACTAAATGACACTTTGACATTAGAAGAGCACAATATATATCCAGCTAATTAAGAACCAAATTGATGCATTTATTGTATGTAAATATATGTGGCAGCCAAACATATGCTAACCAAATAATTACAGAAATTTGGAAGTTCCAATTTTTTTAATTGGTAAAGTCTCTTGTCATTGAATAAGATATTTGAGATTCAAAACATGTGGCCTACAACAACTGTTGATAAAAATCAAGTCTTAACTCTAAAGTATTAGTAACTCTCATATTTTTGAATAAGGACACATTCAATAAGAGGACGACAATGTTTGATTCATCAACAAACACAATGCAATTATTTTGCGAGTTAAGGTTAGCGTAAATGGATTCATGTCTAAATGAGTCAATTTATTTTGACACGACAAATAAATGGGTAAATTCTGTTTTAACCTATTTAAGCTATATTTAACTATAAATTATCTAGTTAGTTATTCGTACCAAGATGGGTTGACCCATTTTAACTTAAAACCATTTAAGCACCAAATTAACATATATGCTTCGAGTCACAATTATGTCTTGAACCAAGTCTTATTCATTGAGCCATTACTGATTCCTGCAGCATTAACATTGAATTTTCCAAAAAAAATGTTACATAAACACACCTAAAATTTATTTTATCTATTTTAGTATAACATTTGATAATACACTTTCATCACATCATCTTTTTTAACATCACAACACATTAAAATAAAATAAAATAAACTCCAATTGAATAATAATAAAATTACAAAACCCAGTACCACCACCAAGTCTACCACCCACAACCTAGAACCACCACACCATTAGATCAATCCCCCCTCCCCCCAACCTCAAAAAAAAATCCACCACTATCATAAGCCCACCACCCCAAATCAACCATCCACCACCAATAACCAACGCAACCACCACCGAAACCCAAAACCAAAGCAAACAACTATCACCAGCAAAGCCTCCTCTTCCTCCTAAAAAAATGCAGCAACAACAGCCACAACCATTAACAATAAACCAACCCAAAACCAACTCCACCTTCAAACTTAACTACCACCACAACCAATTGATTTGAAACCACCAACATCGAAACCTAGAACCAAATCAACTACCACCACAACCACTAACCCCACAAGAATCGATAGCCATCAAACCCACAGCCAAGACCCAAAATTGACCCAAAACCAAAGCAACCACCACTGCAAACAACAATGGCCTACCACCAAAACCCAAAATCAACCCAAATCAAAAGATCAAGAGCAACTAAACCCACAAATCCACAGCCACTAATGGCCACAAGAGTGAGAAGTACATCAACCCATAATTGGTAGAGCAAGATTGTTGCATATCAACAAAAGCATGTCACTAATGTGACACCATTGTGTGTGTGTGTGTGTGTGTGTGAGAGAGAGAGAGAGAGAGAGAGAATATATATATATATATATATAATAAAAAAAAGATGGGTTTAAGAAATTTTTTATGGGAAAATGATGACACCATTGTGTGTGTGTGTGTGTGTGTGTGAGAGAGAGAGAGAGAGAGAGAGAATATATATATATATATATATAATAAAAAAAAGATGGGTTTAAGAAATTTTTTATGGGAAAATGAAAAAATAACTGATTAATCTTTTACAACATTTTGAACTTCACATATTCCTAAAATGGTTTATTAATAAATGTCTTAAAGGCACCTATTAACCGATCCAAAAAAATGATAGAATTGAGCTACTTTACACTGTAGCATGTTTTTTTGGTGTTAATACTAAATTCTTTTAAATTTAGGACGTCCAATGAAACATGCTTTTTAGGGCTCGGTTAGTAATATTGTTCTAGTAACGTTGTTTAAATGTTGTAGAAATACATGTAGGTAAAAATATATTGTGAATATAATATTGTTGAAAATATGGTTTTTAAACAATGCTTTTTGAAATCACTTGGGACCTATTTTTGAACAACAAACAATGCTTTCCAGTGGCAACACCATAAATACCTTCAAACCCATGGGTCCCACCTAATGTGACAAACCTTCTCTCTCTTCTCTCTTTTTACTCATGGGTCCCACCCGTAAAGAAGGAACACTAACGAGAAAAGAAGGGCAACGGTATATAAAATGGATTTCTTCTCTCTCATCAAATAAAATATATTATTTTGTACACGGTGTTAGCTTTTTTAAAAATCAAACACACACATACCAAACACATATTTTATGTTTTTCAAATACTGAAACATGTTATTAATTTAAACCATGGTACCAAGCACATTTTTTGTTTTATGAACACTAAAAACACGTGTTTTAATAACACTTTTTAAACTACAGTTTTTACATCATTTTAAACAACGATGTTTGGAATCTACTACCAAACAGCCCTTAATGTTTGGAATGCTAACATTAGCATTTAGCACATTCAGTACTCTTAACTCTCTTTAACTCTTTAAGTCTTAACCTCTCAAACGTGAAGCAAGGTAACCTCCTTGAGCAACCTCGAGGCAGGAGGACTGGACGTAGACTTGAAGCAACTCGAAACAGAATTTCACAAGATCACTTCAAATGCACTTTTTAAAGAAACCATTGTGCAAGGCAAACTGTATACCCAATTTATAATAATAATAATAATAATAATAGTAATAATAATAAATGGGTAACTTTGTAATTTTGACAGTGGGAATACTATATTTATACCCTAGCCACCTTAATAATTATTAAGGTAGCTAGGGTACTGCTCAAAAAAAAAAAAAAAAAAAGGTAGCTAGGGTAAGGTTCATTCTCTTTGTGTTTCTACCTCATACACCAAAGAATTTCAGAAGAGGAGGCCACAAGTTTTCACTTTTTAAGGTAAGAACTCAACAACTTACAGCAATGTTTGGTCTATCCTCATTCCTCAATCACTTAATTTTCGTCTCCCTTTTCTTTTTTCTTTTTTTCCGTGTGCCTCACCTCTTTCTCTTTGTTTGGTTATTTTTTTCAAAAATCCACATAAAACACTATAGCTTGTGCCACAACTATCCACATGACAGATTGTGAAAGAAGAAAAAAAAAGTAGTCGATTTATATAAAAGTGACAAACAATCAGTCACAGTTTGACATGTATGATAGTTATCACAAAAATTATAACATTTTATGTGGTACCAAAATTACTCTTTTTTTTTGTTTCTCAATTCTCATAACTCATCACTTAAAAATGTGAGAATGAGTAAAAAAATTGAATTAAGTGGTTTAATTGTAATAAAAAAAAACACGAAAAAATTAATAGATATCTCATGCACATTTGTCAGTGGATAATATCTCTAAAAGTAATATTAAAACTTTTTTTTTATTACCGCACACCTTTGGTACGATGGTTTCTCTACAAGTATAAATATTTGTGAGGTATGAGGATAAAAGTCAGAGTTCAAGTATACGAAACTGGGTTTATAATAAAATTTCTATCTTTTATAAAAAATTAAAAAATTAAAAAATTAAAAATTAAAACTTTTTTAAATACGCGGAAAATGCACTTTTTTTTTTTTTTTTTTTTTTTGAAAGGCTTCAAATGCACTTTTTAAAGAAACCATTGCGCAAGGCAAACTGTATACCCAATTTATAATAATAATAATAATAATAATAAATGGGTAACTTTCTAATTTTGACAGTGGGACTATTATATTTATACCCTAGCGACCTTAATAATTATGAAGGTAGCTAGGGTAAGGTTCATTTGTGTTTCTACCTCATACACCAAAGAATTTCAGAAGAGGAGGCCAGGCCACAAGTTTTCACTTTTTAAGGTAAGAACTCAATAACTTACAGCAATGTTTGGTCTATCCTCATTCCTCAATCACTTAATTTTCATCTCCCTTTTTTCTTTTTTCTTTTTTCTTTTTTTCCGTGTGCCTCACCTCTTTCTCTTTGTTTGGTTATTTTTTCAAAAATCCACATAAAACACTATAACTTGCGCCACAACTATCCACATGGTAAATTGTGAAATGGGAAAAAAAAAGTAGTAGATTTATATAAAAGTGACAGACAACCAGTCACAGTTTGACATATATAATAATTATCACAAAAATTATGACATTTTATGTGGTATTAAAATTACTCCTTTTTTTCTCAGTTCTCATAACTCATCACTTAAAAATGTGAGAATGAGTTAAAAACTGAATTAAGTGGTTTAATTGTAATTAAAAAAAAACACGGAAAAATTAATAGATATCTCATGTACATTTGTTACTAGATAATATCTCTAAAGGTAATATTAAAACTTTTTTTTTACCACTGCACATTTGTGATGTGATAATGACTCTACAATTATAAATATTTTATGAAATGTAAAGACAAGAGCGAAAGTTCAAGTATCTAACAGGGAGTTTTACACACACTCACTTGATTTTCGTTGCAGCAGTATCTTGCAAATTAAAAAAATTAAAAATTTTTTAAATACGCGGGACTCACACGTTACTGTTGTTTGATTGTCTCCCTCGAGTCAACGGCTCTTTTCCTCTTTGGTCTTTTATTTTATTTTATTTTATTTTTATTTTGAGAAACTCTTTGGTCCTTGAACTAGGAATTCACATTTACTAAAAACACAATGTTCTCTCTGAGCTCACAAAGATACACTGATTCTCTCTCTCTCTCTCTCTCTCTCTCTCTCTTCGATTCAAACACTAACGCTTTGCAATGACACACTCTCGAAGTATCGGTTCAGAGCTTCAATAGAGTCCGCTCAACGTCACTGTAAGTTCAAACTTCATCTTGTGGGCAGCTTTCTCGCATCTCGTACTGTAGTTTTCGCGTCTCTTTGTTGATTCAATCACTGGTTTTGAGTTCGAATTGTGGTGTTGTCTTCTCTATCTTGTGCTTTTCGGTTACGAGTGTGAGATTCTGATGAAATTTTAAGGCTCTAATTTCTTTTTTGGTTGCTCTGAAAATGGAGGAAAAGGAAAGGAATTGAATTTGAGTATTATGTATTTGTTTTTTTGTCATTTTTGTTTATTAGAAAATGAAACTTATAGTTTTTCCAGGCTTTGTTACACTTTTTGAAAGAGAAGAATGTTGTGTTGGTGGTTTTTCCTGTTCTGAATGTGGAAAAGTTTAGCATTATATTAATTTTTTGGCTTTTTGAGGTTCTTTCTCTATGGCATACAATCATTGAATAACCAAATGGAGAAGATGGGTTATTGTTTTAGATTTGTTCTGGTGCATACATTTCATATTTGCTTTTGTTTCTGGGTGTAAATTAAACCTGTATTCGTAGGTGTTGTGGGTCTTCCTTGAGGTTGTATACTTTTGTCTTGGAGATGAGAGTCTAGGCTTGCCATGAGCTCAGCCTTAGACTTTCGGTGTGGTTAGTTTAATTTAGATGGACAATGGAAATCTGATGTTTTATTTATATAGGGTAGTCTTTTACAATGAAATCAAGAATGTCTGTGGGAACTTTAATGTAGAGGAATTTGCAACTCCAAGTATGGATGACAATTCCATGAGACATTAGAGGTAGTATTTTTGTTGTACAAGTTAGTAATTGAATCAATTATGGTGGGCTTAGGTTATGTTGGAGTGGTCTTGGGAAACTGCAGGAATTTTGAGTAGGCATGGATTGATTCAATTACTAATTACCTTGTAATGTAAGTTCATTTACTTTATGTATGAATATGCTTGTTCCTACTAGATAGGATTTTGGTTACTTACTTATTGAGTTGTGTCAAACTCATCCCATGTTTCCCCTCCAATTTTATGGTCCGTTTGAATTGAGGGGGAAGGAGGAGGAGTAGAGTAGAGTAGATTTAGTACAAAATTAGCTTATTTTTAGCTAACTTTACTCTACTCTCCTCCACTCCCCCTCATTCCCCCCTCCATCCAAACAGGCCATTAGATTATGAAGAACAATAAGTTTGGGACTTTTGCTGATGTGATATGTGCATGGAAAGAACTTAGTAATTTTGGGATGAGATGGTCTTGTAATAGTCATATTTCTTTTGGCTTATTAGCATTATTGAACATGAGTTTTGGGATCTGATTCCTATTTATACTGTGGAAATCTTTGAGAATTGAATTATTGGGGATATTTTTTGTATTTATTTGATGAAATTTTCTTTGAGGATATTTGGTTGTCTCTTGGAAGGCCTTGCACATTTGTAGGGTGAAAACTTTATAAGCGTGCGTAGCTTTTGCTTTGGTTGAGGGAAAAATGCACCATGTATTGGATACATGAGTCCTCCCTCTCACACACTTGTGGGATTCACCCCATGTAAGAGGGTGCATGATATACCTCCTCCTAGTTGAGGGTGTGACACAAAGGATTGGTACTTTTTTTTCCTTTTCCTTTTTTCCGTTATTTTCAACAAGCAAGGAATTGATATATGCTTTTATCATTTGTTTTCTTTATGACCAATACTTTACTTTTATTTCTTTTTTATATATAAAAACAGTTGAACTAGGCAAAGGATATATTCATGCTTCATGCTTGTAGGAGAAACTCTTATCCAAGCAAGTTAGGCATCTAGAAGATCTCAAAACCTGTATGAAGGAAGATGTTAACTACAGGTATGTTACTATAATTTAAATTAAAAAAAAATTAACATATGTAATCATATACTTAGCTTAATTTAGAAAAACTTCTTGTACCAAAATTTCGTATCTTTTAATTTCCATATTTTGTTACCTTGACTAGTCCTATGCTAACTAAATTTTAGTTCATGTCTTGTCAAAATATAATAATATGCATGTTTTGGTTTAAATCCGGGTAAAGTTTTGAACAGTTGGATTTTCTTGAAGACGAGAAAGCATTTTGAAGTGGTTCCAGAGTCTATGTAGAGATTATGGAATGGGAGATACAAATGCTGGTCCTTGTCAATCTCACCATGCAACAATTTCCCTTTTTTCTTTTCATTGGTGACATATTTGTAAAATGTAGTAAAATTTGTAGTATCATTGACATCACTCAATATATAGTGTAGTTAGTAGACATTGTTGTGTTTGTTTTATCTTTTAGTTTAGCATCTTTATAATTATATCAAAGAGACATGCTAGACATAAATCATTAATATGAACAACAATCGTAATAACAAATTAGTCTTTTAGATTAGCTTTTTTTTTTTTTTTTTTTTTTTATTTGTGATTTTTCCTTACATTTTTTTTAAGCACTAAAATGGAAAAAAAAAAAAAAAATTGACCAACTCTTTGATTTTATACATTGAAAGGGAAATTGTCACAACATATAATATGAAAAAATCATAAATGATTTCCAAGATTTAAAAAATGGTCAAGTTCTCTTTTGATACTTGCATTGCAATATGTGAAGAAACAGTTTTTTTGTGTCTTTTCATTTGTTGATAGTTTGTTAATATTAAATGGACACTAATTTGAATTTTCATCAATATTTTTTACTTGTTCATACTTTGGCCCCCCTCACTCGAACTCTTGGATCTGTCCTTGTTCCAGAGTCTCTGCAAAAATTATGGAATAATTGGGAGATACGAGTTCTGGTCCTTATTAGTCTCACCTTGCAACTCTCTCTTTTTCACTTTGGTAGACAAAGAAGATATAATGTTAAAACGTGGATCCATATCTTCCTCTGGCTTTGCTACCTTGTGGCTGATTCAGTGGCAACTGTTGCGCTGGGTGTCATCTCCAGTAAACAAAGAAACTCTGGCAATGATTCTGAAGTCCATAATGAGCTCATGACATTCTGGGCACCATTTATGTTGTTGCACCTTGGTGGCCAGGACACAATCACAGCTTATGCAATACAAGACAACGAATTGTGGTTAAGGCATTTGCTTGGACTAATTGTTCAATCTAGTGCGGCATTTTACATCTTTATCACGTCTTTGAAGGTGTCTCTGAAGGACCATTGGCTTTCGCTTCTTACTATTCCCATGCTTGTTGCTGGGTTCATTAAGTATGCAGAAAGGATATTTGCCATGCAATTGGCAAATGACACTACAGAAGGTACGACATTTATTTCAACCAAAAAGTATGCAAATGCGACATTTGATGGATTTGATGTATATGATAACTTTGTAATAAATTTTCCAAAATTCAGACCTCTATTTCAAAATCAGAAGATGACGCATTACACAAGCGAAGTTAAAACTATAAAAAATCTTGATTTTCAAAAGGTATTCAAAATGATTGAGATTTATCTTGGACTTGCATATGATGATTTCTACACAAAGGCACCTTTGTTTTCTAAGGCTTGGGTTTGCATCTTCCGCGGCATCACTTTTTCTTCCACTGTTTTAGTGTTTGTATTCTTCGTCATAAATGAGAGGCACAAACACCTGCAAACAGATTTGATTATTACTTACATTCTACTGGGCGGAGCTCTAGTTATAGAGATATATGCTGTGATTTTACTGATTGCCTCTGATATGGCACATCGATGGTTATATAGGAATGTAAAGTTTTTGAGACCAAAAATGAGCAGTGATCAATTTTTTGCACAAAAGTGGTCAAACACAATTGGTCAATTCAATATGCTTAGCTTTGGCTCAAAAAATCCTGGAATAGTTCTGCAGGGAACCCCAAAAATCTTTGCTGACTTAAGAGTGTGGTTCTTCATTCACATATTGCCAAAACTAAAAACAGAGCTAGAGATGCTTTTCTATAAGACCAACAAGCAGATTTCTGATGAACTGAAAAGCTTGGTTTGGGAAACAATTCTAGAAAAAGCAGAGTTGGATGGACCAGGGTTTTCTGAAGACTATAACCAGTACTTAACTTTGGATAAAAACGTAAACGTGGATATTGATGAAAGCATAATCATCTGGCACCTTGCAACGGAAATTTGCTTTTACACGGATAATGATATCAATGCAGGATTGGATCATAAACGACATGTGATTAAGGAGATATCACATTATATGATGTACATACTTGCTTTGTGTCCTTTCATGTTTTCAGTGGGAAGTGCAGAGGTCACCTTTCAGAAATCATGTAGCTACATTCAGGCTGATCTCCAAAGTTGGGTTGTCCTCGGATCACCAATGCCCAATGTTATTGAAACATTGATGATACGCCTATCTGACAGGACGACTTACCCCGAAATAGAACCAGACAATGGTAAACTTGTCAAGGAGCGTTTATGGGGTTTCAATTTCCTACCATGTGCATATGCAGTTGCACAAAAGTTAAGAGAAAAGGAAGAGCAAAAGTGGGATATCTTGATTAAGTTTTGGGTTGAGAACCTAGCTCGTGTGGCAACACTTTGTCAAGGAAATAACCACGCTCAACAGCTCCGAAAAGGTGGGGAGTTTCTTTCGCACGTTTGGCTTTTGATAGAGCATATGGACCTCAAAGAAAAATTTCGAGTGCCACTACCGGTTCCACAACAGGGAGAACAGACTCTACCATAGAGGACTCGGGATTTATATATTTTTGCTTTGCAAGTTATTGTCTGATGTAGGGACATCTAATAAGGACGATGCATTCTGCAGTAGCAAACTTGGAGATTTGGCACTTAACGAGAACTAAGGGATTGATGGCATTCCTTATTTAAGGTTAATATGCCAGTCATGCACAAGGATGATGTCTATCTTCAAAAGAAGTTCAAACATAGAAGTTGGAAAGCAGGAAATTTCCAATTTAGTTATTTCCCTTATTAGTCTTTCAGTTGAATTCGAATTAGGATTTAGATTTATTTGCTTTCCTAGTTTATCTTTATCTTTATTATGTTTCCTAGTTTGATTAGGAATCCTAATCGTAAGGTAAGTGAGGTTCTATTATAAGAGGGTGTAAGAGGACCTTGGGAAAAGGCAGCTTATGCTTTTTCAAATTGATTATTATAATGAAACCTGTATGTTTTCATCAAGAGTTGCTATAGCACTCTTTAATCTCTTCTCTTCGTCTTGATCATGGCTTGAAAAACCATAGATCGGAGTAGAATTGTATAGCTTTTCTTATTTCCTGTATATTTCCGTTGTTTGGTTCCGCAGAAGCTGCGGATCTGACCTTTACCGCATCATTGTCAACTTATAACCACATATTTAAGTTGGCATGCCCTTACAATACAATAACTTATTTCGTTTTCTTGTTTTCCCCTCTCTAAATCAATGCAAATGAAATAAATTGTAATGGAAGTTAAATTTAATTTATAAGAAATTATTTTCTATTTCTATAATGGATGTTGTAGTGCTTCTTTGTTCCAAAGCTTTAGGATTTTGTTTGCTCTAAGCCAAGGTTTTCTTACTTCGAGAGAGAGAGAAAAAAAAAATAAAAAAGGGTTTCCTTATCCTTATGTCAGCACCGAACTTTTTTTTTTTCGTTATATTTTTTTTTTCGATTGTACATAACGAAAAAAAAAAAAAAAAACCGTTCTTTTCTTATCTCAAAATGATATTTGATTAATCGAAGGATAAGATAAGATTATAGATACAAACTATAAAACGGATTTTCTTATTAAGGGTCTGTTTGGAATCCGCTTATTTTATTGAAATTGAAAACTTTTTACAGAAAGTGTTATAAATAAAGGGGAAAAAATTAGTTGAAATAGTACAGTAAGACTAATGAATAGTACCAAAAAGTGTAATGGAACCCATAAATAATAGTAAAAATAAACTGAATAGTAAAATAAGTTGGCAAAAAATAAGTTGTCCAAACGCAACCTAAGTGATCCTTAATTATTGTCATAAAAAGATCCAAAGCATATGTATATATTGCACCTCTCGACTATAAAATAATAAAAAAAATAAAGGAAGAAAAATATGACCTTCTATATAGTCCTTTGTAATACTTTTTCTACCATAACTAAATTGAATAACGAAAATTGAGGAAGAAATTGGATTGAATAAACTTTAAAGTTTAGGATTGAATTGAATGAAAGTGAAAGTAGATTATTGAATTAAATTTTAGGCAAAATTAAAAAGTACATTTGTAATTGAGCACTTTTTTTCTTTCTTTTTCCTAGTTTCTACTGCTCATTGGTTAAAAAAAAAAAAATCCATTACAACTATAAAGTATCCCTAAATTAGCTTATCACCTTAGTTGTTAGGACATATATGGAACATGTTATGAACATATGTCATTTAGAATTGGTTAATCATTTGACAAAATGCACTTTACTTGTAATTAGGTAGATCTAGGATGTGTTTAATACTTCAAGGAACAAGAGTTCAAGTTCAAGTATTGAACCCATGCAAATCTGTCTCAGAATCAAGTGAAGAAGTGTTGTTCATTAAAGTTTAACAGATATCTCGACAGATGTATCTATTGAGATTTAATTTTTCTAAACTCAACAGATAGCTCGATAGTTGTATCTATCGAGAATTACGAAAATCAGATTTCCAAATCTGTTTTTCAAGTATATCCATGCTATGTGTTTAGGTTTTTTTTTTCCTCACAACCCTAGACATATATAAGGATTATTTTAAGGGTCGTCTCGGTTAATGAAACTTGATGCAAAGGTTTTATGCAAGCATATTGTGACCGGAGACATATGCTCTAATTCATTTTTATCTTGAAAAAGCTGCTGCGTTTGTACGCCGTAAGGTTTTGTGAGAAGGTTTTGTGACCAATGAGCTTCTTGATCTTCATCGTGTGGATGAACTAAAGAACTTTGCAGCCAACATCCTTCTCAAGTTGAAGTGTTAGTCATGTACTGGGATCCGTGCATCAATTGATTAGTCACGTACTTAGAGCTGTGCATTGAAAGGAGCCATGCATTAGATTCAGTATTAGGGTAAGGGTTCAACTGTAGGTTGGTATAAGATACTGATTCATTTACTTGTAACCACTTGTTTTGATAATAGTAGATTCTCAGGAATGGTGACTTTAAATTCATCTGGTGAGGTTTTGCCTCAGTGATTTTCCTCATTCGTAAACAAATCACTTGTGTCAAATTTATTTTCCGTTGCATTTAACTTAGTTGGTAATTTGTTTGTACTAACATGCTTATTGCATGTAATTGAATCTAATTAATTAACTTGGCTAATTAATTGATTAATTTACTAAAAGGGTCAATACATTTTTGGCTTATCATTAGTTATCAAAACGACATATAGTTTCTGGTTGTAAAGCAATGGAGCTACAAGTCGTATCTATTGTTCTTAATTAATTGGCGAAACTACAATGTTGGTCCCTCAAGTTTATCCTGCACAATTGGTCCTTCAAGTTTGAAGCGAGCACAATTGGTCCCTCAAGTTTTAAAATTGAGTTGTATTAATTCTTTTACTAACTACCGTTAGTGATGTTATTTACATGACTAACAGAACAATAACTTGACATTTTTTTAGTAATGTGACATTTTTTTTATTAAAAAATCACAAAATAAATTTCTCTAATTGCAGGTGCAAGTGTAAGATTTAGTCGGCAAAAAAAAGAAGAAGAAAGTAGAAGATACAAAACCCCCCTCTCAACATTCTATGTTTGTTTCTTCATAGCAAAAACCCAATAGAATCCACCTCTCTATGCTTGACCTGCTTGCTACTCTTCTCTTAGATTTGTCCTCTTTCACATCTCTCTCTCTCTCTAAAAAAAATAAAGGTTTTTTTTTTTTTTAAGGGACTTAAAAATATAAAGTTTGAATTGGACAACCACACAAGAATAACGTTACATCACAGCCACACCACCACTTCCACAATGAACACAACCACCACTTCCACTTCCATGTCCTGTCTTTGCCTCTTCCACATTTTCCCGTTCTTTCATTGTCGTCCTCTGCTAATGAAATCACACAAGAAACCTAGAAAATCACCCACAAATCTCACTGCAAGACTCATAAAAATCCTAGCCATAAAACCTCAAAACACACAAATTACAACCATGAAATTGCAGCCATGAAAACCCAGAAAATCACCCAAAATTGCATGACCCATACCCGCACCCACAGGCCACAGCAATCGCAGCCCATACCCACAACAACTCCTCTATAAACTCATTCTCACAACAACCTAAACCACCACACCAAATGCAACCCATGACCTACGACATGACCACTAACCCAACCACCGCAACCCACGACCTAGAGAGAGGCTAAGATAAGAGAGATGGAATAACAATGGACAACTGATATCAGTTCACTGTAACAAGTTATCGCATTTTTTTTCAAATATGACAGCTCCAATGTGTATGTTTTTGTTGATTGTGGTGCGCTAAAATAACTTTTTGGCCATTTAACACCACCAATATGAATAGAGCATTCACATCAGTCCGTGTATAAGTATGTATAATAGAAAAAATGCTCAAATTTACACATTTTTGTTCAAAAACAACCCGCATCAGTTCGTTTAAAATCTTGCAAAATCTTCTAAAATTATCCACGAGCTACAGTACCCGTGTAAATTTACACGGGCACTGTAGCATGTGTATATCATTTTTTAATATTTTTCTCTCTCTCCGGTACTGTAGCAAGACTTTGCCTGATACTGTAGCACTGTAGTATAGAAATTAATATTTTATTTGAATAAATGTGTATAATAGACAAACTGATGTGGGTGTTTTGTAAAAATAGACGTGTAAAATAGAAAAAGTAAGTTTAAGACTTGTAAGATGGAAAATTTTTCCACGGACTGATGTGCTTAACATGCTCTAACATCCTAAAGTTCCGCAACTACACCCGCAGCTTCTCTTGTATGGCGAGAGAATCTGCACACCTACTTCCCCATAGTTTTCTCTAATAACCCACGCCTTTGTTTGGCATGAATGCTCTAACAAAGAGCAATCAGTAACTTAATTACTGTTCAAACACACTTTAAATCAGACGCTACCTGTTAAAAGAAAAACAATGTGTATACGCTCTTCTCCTCTCTTGAGTAGGACATACATCACCACTAAGAAAAATAAGTTGAATATTCTTAATAAACGGATTTTAGAAAGACTCTGGTTTCCAATTCTGCTCTAAATAGAGCTTACCAAAACTTGGGTTTCCCTTGAATCATCCCGACAATGAATCAGATCCATAGCAGTACACACTTTTTTTTTTTTTTTTTTATTTGATTATTACTTACATTCTACTGGGCGGAGCTCTAGTTATAGAGATATATGCTGTGATTTTACTGATTGCCTCTGATATGGCACATCGATGGTTATATAGGAATGTAAAGTTTTTGAGACCAAAAATGAGCAGTGATCAATTTTTTGCACAAAAGTGGTCAAACACAATTGGTCAATTCAATATGCTTAGCTTTGGCTCAAAAAATCCTGGAATAGTTCTGCAGGGAACCCCAAAAATCTTTGCTGACTTAAGAGTGTGGTTCTTCATTCACATATTGCCAAAACTAAAAACAGAGCTGGAGATGCTTTTCTATAAGACCAACAAGCAGATTTCTGATGAACTGAAAAGCTTGGTTTGGGAAACAATTCTAGAAAAAGCAGAGTTGGATGGACCAGGGTTTTCTGAAGACTATAACCAGTACTTAACTTTGGATAAAAACGTAAACGTGGATATTGATGAAAGCATAATCATCTGGCACCTTGCAACGGAAATTTGCTTTTACACTGATAATGATATCAATGCAGGATTGGATCATAAACGACATGTGATTAAGGAGATATCACATTATATGATGTACATACTTGCTTTGTGTCCTTTCATGTTTTCAGTGGGAAGTGCAAAGGTCACCTTTCAGAAATCATTTTGCTACATTCAGGCTGATCTCCTAAGTTGGGTTGTCCTCGGATCACCAATGCCCAATGCTATTGAAACATTAAAGATACGACTATCTGACAGGACGACTTACCCCGAAATAGAACCAGACAATGGTGAAGTCGTCAAGGAGCGTTTATGGGGTTTCAATTTCCTACCATGTGCATATGCAGTTGCACAAAAGTTAAGAGAAAAGGAAGAGCAAAAGTGGGATATCTTGATTAAGTTTTGGGTTGAGAACCTAGCTCGTGTGGCAACACTTCGTCAAGGAAATAACCACGCTCAACAGCTCCGTAAAGGTGGGGAGTTTCTTTCGCACGTTTGGCTTTTGATAGAGCATATGGACCTCAAAGAAAAATTTCGAGTGCCACTACCAGTTCCACAACAGGGTGAACAGACTCTACCATAGAGGACTCGGGATCTATATATTTTTTGCATTGTAAGTTATTGTCTGATGTAGGGACATCTAACAAGGACGATGCATTCTGCAGTAGCAAACTTGGAGATTTGGCACTTAACGAGAACTAAGGGATTGATGGCATTCCGCGGCTGGAATTGGGGAGAAATAATAGGAGGTCAACATATCCAGAAGATTATCTTCCTTATTTAAGGTTAATATGCCAGTCATGCACTAGGAATTTCCAATTTAGTTATTTCCCTTATTAGTCTTTCAGTTGACTTAGGAGTCCTATTTGTATTTGAATTCGAATTAGGATTTAGATTTATTTGCTTTCCTAGTTTATCTTTTATCTTTATTATGTTTCCTAGTTTGATTAGGAATCCTAATCATAAGGTAAGTGAGGTTCTATTATAAAAGGGTGTAAGGGACCTTGGGAAAAGGCAGCTTATGTTTTTTCAAATTGATTATTATAATGAAACCTGAATGTTTTCATCAAGAGTTGCTGTAGCACTCTTTTATCTCTTCTCTTCGTCTTGATCATGGCTTGAAAAACCATAGATCGGAGTAGAATTGTATAGCTTTCCTTATTTCCCGTATATTTCCGTTGTTTGGTTCCGTAGAAGGTGCGGATCTGACCTTTCCCGCATCATTGTCAACTTATAGCCACATATTTAAGTTGGCATGCCCTTACAATACAATAACTTCTTTCGTTTTCTTGTTTTCCCCTCTTTAAATCAATGCAAATGAAATAAATTGTAATGGAAGTTAAATTTAATTTATAAGAAATTATTTTCTATTTCTATAATGGATATTTTAGTGCTTCTTTGTTCCAAAGCTTTAGGATTTTGTTTACTCTAAGCCAAGGTTTTCTTACTTCAAAATTAAAATAAATAAATAAACCAAAAAAACCAAAAGGCAAGGTTTCCTTATCCTTATGTCAGCATCTAACTTCTTTTTTTTTTTTCGATTGTACATAACCGGAAAAAAAAAAAAATCCGTTCTTTTGTTATCTCAAAATGATATTTGATTAATCCAAGGACAAGATAAGATTACAGATAAAAACTGTAAAACGGATAAAAATCATGCAGGATAATTGATTAACTATCATGCAAAAATTATTAATTTTCTTATTTAAGGGTCTGTTTGTGATCCGCTTATTTTGCTAAAACTGAAAACTTTTTTACTGAAAATACAGTAAATAAAGGGAAAAGTTAGTTGAAATAGTACAGTCGGAGCTATGAATAGTACTAAAAAGTGTAGTGAAGCCATAAATAGTAGCAAAAATAAGCTAAATAGTAAAATAAGTTGGTAAAAAATAAGTTATCCAAACGCAACCTAAGTGATCCTTAATTATTGTCATAAAAAGATCCAATAGCATATGTATATATTGCACCTCTCAACTATAAAATAAGGGGTAATTACACATAACCCACTTGTGGTTTGAGCGAAAATCACTTTGCCTACCCGTGATTTGAAAAGTATCACTTAACCACCTATGGTATGTTTCTGTCAATCTTTGTAACCCACCTCAGTCCCAATCGTTACAAAAACACCTCTTAACCCCTAAACACAACATAAAATGAATCAAAACACCCAAAACTCAGAAATTTTTTGAGAGAGAGACCTGTGGTAAGATCAACGTGTTCTTCGTGGTTTGGAGTGTCTGGAGGGAGAGAAAACACAAGTTTCGCAACATCGAAGCTAGGGGAAGGTATGTGTGACTGCTGTTGATCTGCATTTCAGTTCTTGATGGCATTTTTTTATTGTGACCCACCTACGTAGTTAGGGTTTGTAAAATTTTCTAAAAATTGGTGTATGTTAAATGTGCATTTTGCTATTTATATGTAGAATCGCTTAGGATGTAGCTAATGTACTGCTATGGTTGTTTATATAATGCATATACCTAAAAAAATCAAGTTTATTTGTCAATGATTACACTTGTTTGTGAACTGTGGGTAGTGTGGTTCCTATGAATTTGTTGGGAATTTGGTTTTGCATGTGCTATATGTGGTCCTTTGGCCGTGTGTTATCTCTCAACAACAAAACAAATTTTATATGAAAACAAAACAGCACTATATTTGGCTTGTTGTCTCTTTTGGCATGTTGTCGTTTTTAGTATGTTAGTATGCAAACAAACTACTTATTTTAATTGCAGATGGTTGACTTCACATTTGACATTGAAATTTATGTTGGGGGATGTTTTGTGGAGGACCCAACCCTTGAATATGTGGGTGGGTCTGTACATACATTGACAGAGATTGACCCTAATAAGTTGAGTTTCTTTGAAATTCGAGATTTATGCCATCTAGTTGGTGCTCCTAAAGAACACAGTAGATATAGGAATTTAATTCTTGAAGGTGATGTAGAGGATGATTTAAGGGCCATAGAAACAGATGCAGATGTGGCGAACATGACTACCTTTCATAAGGCATGGCCAGCTAACAAAATCATAATATATACTGACATAGATGTGGAGGGGGAGTGGCAAATGATGGTGTAGGTGGTGATAGAGGGGTGGATGAAATAGATGTGGAGAGTGATTATGATGAATTTGTATTGGAGGAAGAAGAAGATGATGAGAATGTTGAGGATGTTTACGTTAGTGATAGAGTTGAAGAACAGGATGCTGAGGTTGGTGCAAGGGTTGAAGAACAGAATGTTGAAGAAAATGATGATGATGATGATTGGCTATATGAAGGCCTAGAGGAAGATGACTTTGGTGATGACATATTTGCTGCTTCAAACTTAGCTCCACAAGGTTTTGATCCAAAATCAAGTGATGCTCCCAATACAGCCCCAGAATCAAGCAATGCACCCCATGTAGCCCCAAAATCAAGCAATGCACCCTATGTAGACCCTAAGTAGGCTGAGCCAGCTCTTAAGGATGACTTGGTAAGCATGGATGGGTTTGATGATGAGCAGGTACCTGAGCAGCCAGAGTTTAATGCTAAGAGTGACATGAGAAATGTTGTACTGAAGAAGGAGATGAAGTTTCCTAATGCAAAGGTGTTCAGAGCTGCTTTAAGGGAGTATGCAGTTAAAAAACTTATTGACATCAAATTCAAGCTTAATGAGAGGACTAAGATATCAGTTCACTATAAGAATGAGTATAGGTGGAGATGTTATGCATCTCAAATAAGTGGAGAGCTAACATTTCAAATTAAGACCTTGACTGATGACTGTACTTGCCCTAAGTCTTTTAAAAATAGTTAAGCAACATTAGCTTATGTTGCTAAGAGGTTCATTGAGGATTTTAGCAAAAATCCAAATTGGGAGGTGAGTGGTGTACACAACCATGTAATGCAAAATTTATATGTTGACCTAAGTGTAAACCAAGTGTATAGGTCAAAGAGAAAGGCAAAGGATTGGATCAATGGAGATGAGCAACTGCAATATGGTGTTCTTATGGACTATGCACAAATGATAAACACTGTAGACAAGGGGAGTAGGGTTATACTACAAACAGAAATGACTGATGAGACTTCCCAACCAAAATTTAAGAGGATGTATGTTAGGTTCAATGCTCAAAAGGTATGATATTTAGGTGGATGCAGGTCATTTATAGGTTTAGATGGTTGTCACATAAAGCACAAATTTGGAGGGCAAATCTTATTTGCCATTGCCAAGGATGCAAATGACAACATTTTTTCAGTAGCCATGGCTGTTGTGGAACAAGAAAACAAGGAGTTTTGGATATGATTTTTGGAAATTTTTGCTGATGATATAGGGAGGCCAGAGGAGCTTTAGTTGGTCTTCATTTCTAATAGGCAAAAGGTATGCAAGTTTTGTTCAATTATACTTGAATGGTTTACTTCGTTTGTTGAACTAACATATTTTGTTTGTTTGTTTGGTTATTTGCATGTGCTTATACCAGCAATAGAGACATTATTCCCTACTATGGAGCATAGATACTGTGTGAAACACATCTACAACAATTTCAAAATAGATCACAAGGGATTGGAGCTGAAGGATGCACTGTGGAGGTGTGCTGCCGCCACAACAGTAAGGGAGTTTGAGAGATGCATGCAGTACATAAAGGATTTGGATGAAAAGGCATATGAGTATCTTGCAAACATTGCACCTGCACAGTGGACAAGGTCACATTTTACTCCTAGGGCCTTAACAGATTGTTTGATAAATAACTTGAGTGAGTCTTTTAACTTAATGATATTGAAGTCTAAGGACAAGCCTATCTTGGCAATGTTGGAGTGGATTAGGGTTAGACTTATGACTAGGCTTTACACAAAAAGGGAAGGGATAGAGAAGTATGCTAAAAAGTTGTGTCCAAGCATACAAGATAAGTTTGAGAAATTGAAGGTTGAAAGCAAGCCATTTAGTTCTACCCCAGCTGGCAGTTTTCTTTATGAGGTAGCTAGTCAATATAAGAGGCATGTAGTTGATCTTGTCAAGAAAACATGCAACTGTAGGTATTGGGATTTAAATGGAATTCCATGCAAACATGCCATAACAGCCATTTATACAAACATTGAGACATCAGAAGCCTACACCCACCCATGCTACCACAAAGAAACTTACATGGAGATATACAAGGAGGTACTTCCTCCCATGCCTGGCCAGTCAAAATGGGTTGAAACTGGACAGCCTGCTCCCTAGCACCTCACATATACAAACCACCAGGAAGGTCACCCAAGCAAAGAAAGAGGGCTCCTAATGAGACCTGTAAGGTGCAGGAAATGCAAAAAGGAATGGCATAACTCAAGAGGGTGCAAGGCTAGCATCACTAGGGAGATACCATGGCAGAGGAGACAAAGGCTTGAAAGAGAAAAACCTGTAAGTAATTGAGATTTAAATGAAAAAAAAAACCTTGTTTTTAAACTTACAAAGGTATTAATGTACTGAAACTGGGTTTTGTTGCAAGCAAGGGGAGGGGTGCATGCACCTAGTACCTGATATGGATCTGCACCTTAGGCTGCACCCCAGCCACCATCCTAGCAACCTACTCAGACTTACAACATGAGGTCTTCCACTAAGCCTTCACCTTCAGAGCGAGGAAATCAAGCTTCACAGCAAGGAAATCAAGCTAGGCCATCTCACATGAGAGCAGGATGGTTCTTTTCCTCATAGCTAAAGTTTCACACACCTAGAGAGACCTGGGATACCCTACCAAGTTCTTCACATGTAACTTAGTTGAGTTACCTCTTTCCTAGATGGTTGTGTAGACTAGGATATTTTTTAACAAGTGGATCTATTTTTTATTTTGTAGCCTTCACCTACAAATAAGAGCACTGGTGGTGTAAGGACTAGAGGACAGCTTGCTGCACAAAGGCCACCAAAAATGGATTCAGTGGGTGGAAAAATTAAAGGCAAGAAATCAAGCTAGTGGGTATGCATACCAGGATTGGGAGTAAAGCTAGTGGGAACATGTGGGCCTGCAACTAGTGTTTTTTTGTGAAGACTACTGTTGGCTTTTTGTAATTATCAATTAGTGTAAAAAACAATCACATTTTTTGTAATTATCATATATATATATATATATGTAGCTAACCTTGGAATGTGCATTTTTGTAATTTACTAGAAGTTAAGGTATAATACACTTCAGGTTGTTATTATTGTATGAAATTTTGTGGTATTATATGGAAGTTGTGGTATTATTTGGAAGTTGTGGTATTATGGTATGAAAGTTGTGGTATTTATTCAATTCAGTTTGTATGGAACATTATTTGTCCAAAACAGTTTGTATGGAACATTATTTGTCCAAACCAGATTATATGGAAGTTTTATTGTTGCTGCTACAAATTGTGTCCAAGTAGATTTTTCCAATACAGAGTGTATGGAAGTTGTTATTGTGAAATGGTTGTTATGGTATGTGCAGGTAACTGTATGGAACATTATTTGTCCAAACTGGATTATATGGAAGTTTATTTATTGCTACTACAGATTGTGTCCAAGTAGATTTTTTCAATATAGAGTGTATGGAAGTTGTTATTGTGGAATGGTTGTTATGGTATGCGCAGGTCATTGATAATTGACCAATATTTCTTTCATTATATGCCTAGAGATTAGTGGCATGACCAATACTTCTTTCATTGAATGGTTGTTATGGTATGCATAAAACAATACTCAATAATTGACCAATTCTTTGTTCATTAACATATCAAAACATTACATCAATAGGCTAGTGCTATTACAATGTAAATTCATTAACACCATTGCCATAACTATCTCTACTAACCAATTAACTACTTGAGGGCAACAATCTCGGTCTCTTCTCTCTAGAGAACTCAATTGAGCCAAAACACAACAACAACAACATAACAATAACAAAAAAGATCTATGAAAAAATGCATGCAAACTTCCACATTCTCTGCTTCTCTTCAGCAAACCTGACCTTTTCCTTAGCTTTTGCACAGAAAGCTCAAGCCTTTCTCTCCCTCTCCTTGGCTTTGGCTTCTTCTTCAAGAGCCTGTTTTGCCATTTGCCTAGCTTTTTCTGCCATTTCCAAAGCTGCCATTTCCCTCTCATTGGCAAGTTGGAGAGCACTCTAAAGCCTAGACATCCTCTTTAGAGCCAAAGGTGTAATTTCATTCCCATGAGGACAGATTAGGTTATCAAGCCAAACAAAGAAATGACACTTAGGACCAACCTTATAACGGCTACAACTGAAGAACCTCCTCCCAAAATTGTACAAACTCAAACTTGTTCTCAAAACACAAGTCTGCTCATTGCACATATGCCCACATGAACCCGAGAAATTACCACTTGATGAAGACATATCAACAAAACACGATTCCTGAGAAGCCCAAATTTAGAGTTTCACATAGTAAGCTGGCACTTAAAAAAAATCTGAAACCCTAAATCAAGAACAGACACAAATACCTTGATTTTCTTTACCAAAACTACCTTCCCTAGCTTCGATGTTGCGAAACTTGTATTTTCTCCCCCTCTAGACACTCCAAACCATGAAGAACACGTTGATCTCACCACAAGTCTCTCTCTCAAAAAGTTTTTGAGTTTTGGGTGTTTTGATCCGCGTTATGTTGTATTTTGGGGTTAATAGGTGTTTTTGTAACGACTGGGACTAAGGTGGGTTACGAAGATTGACGGAAACATACCACAGGTGAGTTAAGTGATACTTTTCAAACCACAAGTTTTCGCCCAAATCATAGGTGGGTTATGTGTAATTACCCCATAAAAATAAAGGAAGAAAGATATGACCTTCTTTATAGTCCATTGCAAGACTTTTTCTACCATAACTAAATTGAATAACAGAAATTGACGAAGAAACTGGATTGAATAAACTTAAAAGTTTAGGCTTGAATTGAATGAAAGTGAAAGTAAATTATTGAATTAAATTTTAGGCAAAATTAAAAAGTACATTTGTAATTGAGCACTTTTTTTTCTTTCTTTTTTTTAGTTTCTACTACTCATTTGTAAAATAAAAAAAGAAAAAAAATCCATTACAACTATAAAATATCCCTAAATTAGCTTATTACCTTAGTTGTTAGGACATATGTGGAACATGTTATAAACATATGTCATTTAGAATTGGTTAATCCTTTGACAAAACGCACTTTACTTTTAATTAGGTAGATCTAGGATGTGTTTAATACTTCAAAGAATAAGAGTTCAAGTCCAAGTATTGAAGCCATGCAAATCTATCTCAGAATCAAGTGAAGAAATGTTGTTCATTAAAGCTCGACAAATATCTCGACAGATGTAACTATCGAGGTTTAATTCTTTGAAACTCGACAAATAGCTCGACAATCGTATCTATCAAGGATTGCTAAAATCAAATTTCCAGATCTGTTTTTCATGCATATCCATGCTATGTGTTTAGGTTTTCTTTTTTCACAACCCTAGACATATATGAGGATTATTTTAAGGGTCGTCTCAGTTGATGAAACTTGATGCAAAAGTTTTATGCAAGCATATTGTGACCGGAGACACATGCCCTAGTTCATCTTTCTCTTGAAAAAGCTGCTGCGTTTGTACATCGTAGAGTTTTGTGACCAAGAAGCTTCTTGATCTTCATCGTGTGGATGAACTGAAGAACTCTATAGCCAACATCCTTCTCAAGTTGGTGTGTTAGTCATGTACTGGGATCCATGCATCAATTAGTTAGTCACATACTTGGAGCCATGCATTAAAAGGAGATATTGTCATTGCATTACAAGTCCAATTGGGTATTGGGGTAAGGGTTCAACTGTAGGTTGGTATAATGTATTGTGATTCCTTTACTTGTAACCGCTTGTTTTAATAATAGTGGATTCTCGAGAGTGATGACCTTAAATTCACTCGGTGGGGTTTTGCCTTAGTGATTTTCCCCATTCGTAAACAAATCACCTGTGTCAAATTTATTTTCTGCTGCATTTAACTTAGTTGGTGATTTGTTTGTGCTACCACGCTTATTGCATATAATTGAATCTAATTAATTAACTTGACTAATTAATTGATTAATTTACCAAATGGGTCAATACATTTTTGGCCTATCATTAGTTATCAAAACGACATGTAGTTTCTAGTTGTAAAGCAATGGAGCTACAAGTCGTATCTGTTGCTCTTAATTAATTGGCGAAACTACAATGTTGGTCCCTCAAGTTTATCTTGCACAGTTGGTCATTCAAGTTTGAAGCGAGTACAATTGGTTCCTCAAGTTTTAAAATTGAGTTGTATTAATCATTTTACTAAATACCATTAGTGGTGTTATTTACATGACTAATAGAACAGTAACTTGGCATTTTTTTTTTAATGATGTGACATTTTTTTTATTAAAAATCACAAAATAAATTTCTCTAAACACATGTGCAAGTGTAAGATTTACTCAGCAAAAAAGAAGAAGAAGAGAGAAAGTAGAAGATACAAAAACCCCTCTCAACATTCTATATTTGTTTCTTCGTAGCAAAAACCCAAAAGAATCCACCTCTCTTTGCTTGACTTGCTTGCTTCTCTTCTCTTAGATTTGTCCTCTTTCACATCTCTCTCTCTCTCTGTCTCTCAAAAAAAAAAAAATAAAGGTTTTTTTTAGGACTTCAAAATATAAAGGTTGAATTGGACAACCACACAAGAATAATGTTACATCACAGCCACACCACCACTTCCACAATGACCACAACCACCACTTCCACTTCCATGGCCTGTCTTTGCCTCTTCCACATTTTCCCCTCATTGTCATCCTCCACCAATGAAATCACACAAGAAACCTAGAAAATCACCCACAAATCTCACTGCAAGGCTTATGAAAATCCTAGCCATAAAACCTTAAATCACACAAATTACAACCATGAAATTGCAGCCATGAAAACCCAGAAAATCACCCAAAATTGCACGACCCATACCCACACCCACAGGCCATTGCAATCGCAACCCATACCCACAACAACTCATCTGTAAACCCATTCTCACAACAACCTAAACCGGCACACCAAATGCAACCCACAAACTACGACATGACCCACTAACCTAACCACCGTAACCCATGACCTAGAGAGAGGCTAAGATAAGAGAGATGGAATAACATATATATATATATATATATATATAAAGCAAGTAGCAACTTGCTATGTACACTGGACTACTAATAACAGTTCACTGTAGCAAGTTGTCACTTTTTTTTTTCAAATATGACAGCTCCAATCGTATGTTTTTGTTGATTGTGGTGCTAAAATAACTTTTTTGGCCATTTAACACTACCAATGTGAATGTTCTAACATCCTAAAGTTCCACAACTACACCCACAGTTTCTCTTATATGGTGAAAAATCATGAACCCAACCCTTGTTTCGAAAATCCCCAAATTTAGAACCCTAAGTTAATTTCTGCATAATCTAAGACCAAAATGAAAAGAATGTTTAAGAAAACATACCTTGAAGTTGATTTTGCAAAAAATAAGCTTGAAAATGATGGGGTTTTGAGAGAAAGAGAGATTTGAGAGAGGTTCGAGAGAGGCAGTGCGAGGGAAATAGAGAGTGTTTCAAAAAAAGTCACATTAGCCTTATAAAACTGAAAACATTCATTTTTTGCTGGTTAGATAGTCGCGAAAAACACCACTGAAGCATAGAAGCTTTCACAAGAAGCTTTTAGTTGCGAAATAGTCGCAAGGCAGTCGCGATAGCCTCTGTATGAAATTTGTATTTTTCCAGTTTTTGCTTAAAAATCATTTCGCGGGAAGTGCTTGGTCATGAAATAGTCGCGATACTCTCTGTATGAAAATGAGATTTTTAGATTTGCCTTAAAACTCTTTTTGCGGGAAGCTCTTAGTTGCGAGCTTCTCGCGAAAATGCCTCTGAACAAGATTTTGAAGACCAACACAAAATGCATTTTGAGCAAAAACTTAAAGCACGAAAGTATAAATTCACTTTCAAAAACATATAAAATACTCAAAAATCTTTTTGGGTTTGATCAGCAAGCAATTGAGCATACACATCACATTCGAGCATGTACAATCAGACAAATGAAATAAGCATTAATTGAACTAAAACTTGTGTGATGTGGGTGAGTATCAAATGTGGAATAGTCCTTAAACCAGAGTGAAGCTTTAGTGATCAATTCAATCAAGTCATACACAACGGGTACTAAGTCAAGTGGACTATCTCAATTATAGAAATGAGCATATATGACCTCTCACAAAAGATGATTAAAAATCTTAGAAGCTTTTCATTTGGCTTCTCCACAAATCATAACATTTGATCTTTTTGAACAATACATCTCATTTTTGAGATTGGTGCTTGAAATTTTTGATATTTCAACATTGAGAGTTAGCCTTTAGTTTTTTTTTTTTTAGCACCATACATTTCAAATAAAAAGTCATTTTCCATTTTTCCTAGTCAAATACTAGTATGTGCGATGGCTTTTGCAGCCTATTATCTCTTTTCATTTTGAGATTTACATTTGTTGAGCTCTTTAAGCAAAAATATAAAAATAAAGTGGGAAGAGATATAGGCACAAGTCTATGCAAGTATCAAGACCATCAAGACCATTGACCAATCATTCATGACAAGCTTGAAGATCTATTTACAATAATCACACATAGTTTTCAAGATTTCTCCCACACAGATATATGTGCATACAAAACAAGCTAAGCTCGTAAATGCACTACGCTATTAGTAGGAAGGTACTATGTCAAACTCACATATGATATACACAACACAAGTGATCAAACTTTTTGGAGATTTTTCAATTTTTATGGGTTTTTGAATTTTTGAACACACTAAAAAATAGAACAAGTAAATTAAGATCAACAAAACAAGTACAAAACAAAACTTGTAAAAGAAACATGCTATAATCCGAAAGCAATTGAGACAAATTAAATTATGCATGTCATGATGCATGAACCTATGACCTTAAACATTGGAAGTATTAATGCATGGACAAAGAGGGTGATCATGCATAAGTACCCTTCTTCACCCACTCTCTACGAGTATTTTGAGTGAGAGCCTTAGATGGCGAGGTACGACCAACATAGCTTTCAAACCTCAGAGTGAAGCTAGCAAGGCATAGTGATATGTTCTTCAACATTTCCATAACGTCTCCAATGAGATGTCTTTCACTACTCCCTTAGCTTGTGCTTCCCTTGGTCTTCTCTTAGAACTTTCTTGGTCACATATAGAGTCAGCCTTCTTCAGTGCATGAAGCTTGAAACAGTTAGGTCTGGTATGCCCTTGTGCGCCACAATGATGACATAGATGCTTTACTTGAGGCCCCCTTTGTTTTTTGGGTAATGACTTCCCTCTTTCCTTTGGTCTTGTACCAAAGGTTCTCTTTACTACAACAGGAGTCTCAATCTCAAGCTTCACTTTTTTGAGTTTCTCTTCATTCTTGGTTGAAACGAACCCTACTTCCTTCTTGGGTTCACTGCTAGAACTTCCTTCTCTGGTATAGCCCAAACCAGTCTTATAATTTGAAGATTTTTGAGAGGACAGCACGTTGTCAAGTTTTTTGGTGGAGATGCGTTCAACCTTGGCATTAGCTTGAACAATTTCAAATTCAAGAAACTTGATCTTAGAGTAAGCTCCAACCAACTCTCCCTTGAGTTCTTCTACTTCACACTTTGCTTCCTTGAGTTGCACAAGTGTACACTTATGTTCTTCTTCAACCTTTTTCATATTTTTCACAATAAGGTTTGCAACTTTGGCATATTTGCCATAATCTTCTAGCAGAGAATCATATGCTTCTTGAAGATTTTTCTCCCCTTCATTTTGGCACACATTTTCATCTTCTGATTCTTCAATTTCCTCATCCTCAAAAATATTACCAAGTTCATCAACCAAATTGCTCAAATCATCCTTTAAATCAACTATGGCAATAGCCATAAAGGCCCTGTAATTTTCTTCACTGTCACACTCTCCTTCAGTGTCTGAATTTGAGTTGTCAGAATCACTAAGGGTAGTGGCAAACACTTTACCCTTCCCTCTCAAATGGTTGGGACACTCCTTCTTGAGATGTCCATAGCCATTGCATTCGTAACACTTAATTCCTTGAGGGGATTAAAATTCCTTCCCATCTTTCTTCTTAAATTCCTTCCTATCACCTTTGAAGGATGAAAACTTTCCTTTGTTGAATGATTTCCCACTGTTTTTCATCTTCAGAAATTTTTGGAAGTTCTTTCCAATAAATGCTACCTCCTTCTCCACATCATCTTCTTCAGAGGAGTCATCCATTCTCTCAATGATGGTTTTGAGAGCAAGAGATTTGCTCGTCTTGTGAGAAGGTAGTCCCAACTCATATGTTTGGAGAGATCCAATGAGTTCTTAGATTTTGATCTCATCCAAATCCTTACTTTCCTCTATAGTTGTGACCTTCGCACAAAAGCTCTCTGGTAAGGACCTCAAAATCTTTCTTACCACCTTAGCATCCTCAATCTTCTCATCGAGATTGAGCTTAGCAATTACAATTTCGTTGAACTTCCCATAGAATGAGTTAAAAGCCTCATCATCACCCATCTTAAGCTCTTCAAATTTGGTGGTAAGCGTCTAGAGCTTCGTGTCCTTGACTCTCTTTGTACCCTTATAGGTAGTCTCAAAAATCTTCCAAGCTTCCTTGGCTGTCTCCACATGTGATATTCTGTGAAATTCATCAGTAGACACACCACAGAATATAGCATTAATGGCCTTACTATTTGCATTAGTCAAAGCAAGAGCTGCCTTGTCCCATTCGGACTTGGCTGTCGTGGGTTTAACATACCCATTCTCAACAGAATCCCATACAAACTCATCAGTAGACACACTACAGAATATAGCATTAATGGCTTTACTATTTGCATTAGCCAAAGCAAGAGCTACCTTGTCCCACTCGAACTTGGCTGTCGTGGGTTTAATATACCCATTCTCAATAGAATCCCATACAGACTCATCAATAGCACATAAGAAAGCCCTCATACGGACCTTCCAAAATGCATAGTTGCTCCCATCAAAAAATGGTGGGGCATTGAGTGACTGTGATCGGTCCATCACACAAAGGTCAAAGGTCACACTTAGGTAATTAAACCACAATAAGTATACCTACTCTGATACCAATTGAATGCTCAAAAATGTGTGAAAACATAAGAGCTATTTAAACCCCCAAATTAAAGTTACGGTTTGATTGATTTTACTTTAACTTAATACTAAGTGCGGAAAAGAGTAAATGCGAGTGGATAAATAAATAAACTACTCTACCCGTAATCATTATAACACAACAATAAAATGAAAGGTATAAGAGTAGGGAAGAAGAATGCAAACACAAGATAACACGCCGATCTATTATCGAAGAGGAAACCGAAGTACTTGGCATAAAATATCTCCACCGTCCTCCAAGCGGTAATCGATCCACTAAACAATCAATTGGGATACATAGGTTAGCAAGAGACTTTCCGAGCCTAATCTACTCGATGCACCTAAGCCCTTCAAGCTCCTACTCCAGTAAGGCTTCTCGAAATCGTGTCTTGGCTAGCTCTACGGATCCTGCAATACGCCTGATTGCATCCGCCAAAGCCTGGCTTCTTCCAATGCTTCCTAGCAGCACCAAAACATCATTGAACATTCTAAAAGGGTGTGGTAAGTGTTTGAGCTATCAACCTCTTAATGGTATGGAAATGGAGAGGTAGGAGTTGAGGAAAATTCACAAGCAATTGTGTAGAGAATTGTGGGTATAACAATCTCTAACTCTTAAGGTTTGTGGCTAGGGTTTTCTCTCAGAAGTACTCTTCAATATCTGTGGGTAATGTGGGTATATATAGTGTGGGTACAGATAGTGTGTATCAGAAATGACAATCTGGTAAAACAAAATGTTTAGTAGGTGTCTCGCAGGAAGGCCTTACCTACGAGATACTCGCGAAAACCAGCTGTCTCCATCCTGTCCTAAATTTTCGTATTCCAGTCATGTGCAGGGCACATGCATTACTTCGCGGGATGCTTACTCATGAGATACCCGCAAAAACACTTCAGTCTTTAATTTGCCTTGAGTCTTCACACTCTCTCTCTCACACACAACACTTACAATGAAATTCCACATTAAATACAGGGTACAAAAAATTGAACAAAATTACAATCAAATTTGGCACGGAATTAAAGCTAACAAAACACATAATTGTAAATTACAACTTTACAATTTTAATGAGTTGTTTACATTATTTTAAATGAAGTGATAAAAATATAATATTTGATATTGATTGTATTATAAAGTAAGGTGATAAAATAGATAAAGTAGCTTTTTGAGATGCTAAAAGCTAAAATTTTCAGTACCACCATTGTGAATGCTCTGACTTCAACAACAACAACAGCAACCAAAAAAAAAAAAAAAAAAAACCTAACCAGTCTAGTATGGTAACATTTCCTACTCAAGTTCCTTTGTCTCTTGACGAACTCGGGATTTTAAACTAGCAGGGCCGGGAAAAAAAAAAATCTACATAGTATTAAAAAATTATAAATATTCAAAATCGTATTTTAAATATATTAAGATACAATCATTTATCAACAAAGACAATAACAAAAACAAAATAAATTTTTTTGTANTCAAATTCTTCATATATTTTTAAATTGAGTGTGAATTTTGAAATGGACAAAGTTTAGCTACGAAATTAGTTGTAGCCTAACACTACGACCTTATTCAATATATTTTTTATTGAAGGTGAATTTTGACAAATCTACCATTGGATTACATATTCTTCTTATATTCTTCAAGTTTGCAAAATTTCTAGAAAATTAAAAATCAATAGATATGTCATTAATAAATTATTTAAATTGCAAGTTTTTGTAGTTTAAAATTATGCATAAAATATGAGCTTATAGATCATATAGTAAATAATATCAAATTGACACAAAATTTGACATGTGTATTAAGAGTGTAAAGAACGTGCAATTCAACGGTTAGATTTCTAAAATATGTAGTAAGGTTGTAGTCTTAGGCTACAACCAATTTTGTAGTTAAACTATGTCATTTTGAAAATCTAACTGTTGCATTACAAGTTTTTACTATATCATTCATGCTTGCAAAATTTCAAAAAAATCAAAAATCAATTGTTATGGCATCAAAAAATTGTCAAAATTTTAAGTTTTTGTGATCTAAAATTGTATATAAAAAATAAGTTTATTGATCAAATAGTAAATCACATCTAATTTGAACAAAATTTGGTATGTATGTTAATAACATAAAAAACATGAAATTCAGTTATTAAATTTCTAAAATTCACACATAAAAAATAAATATATAAAAAATTTCTCCCCAAACTTTGTTATTTTTTACCCTTAAAAGACAGCTGGCCGTTGCGCATGGCCTGCCACTAATAATGCAAACGTGAATGGTTGGCTTGTGGCCGTGACTAAGAGCATTAGCATTAGGGAATGCAAATGCCAAATGTAAGGAGAATTTGGCATTTGCAGCCCCAAAGTGCTTTGCATCAGAAAATTCTAAACCCAATTATTGCAAATTTTTTTGCAATACTACTACAATGCAATTCTAAAGATAGAATTGCACTGTAGCAGTATTGTAAAAAAAAAAATATATATATATATATATATATTTTAAGCTGCAATCTGTACCAAAATTTCTCTATCCTCTCTCATTATTTATGTTCTCTTCTCTCTCTTCCTTCTCTCTTTCTCATCTACTCTCTCCTTTCTTCAGACCCAAACACCATTTGGGGGTTTTTTTTTTCCTTGTTGTGATGCTGTGATTCTCGCTGATGATGGCAGCTTAAAATATATATATATATATATATATTTTTTTTTTTACAATACTGCTACAGTGCAATTCTATCTTTAGAATTGCATTGTAGTAGTATTGCAAAAAAATTTGCAATAATTGGGTTTAGAATTTTCTGATGCAAAGCACTTTGGGGCTGCAAATGCCAAATTCTCCTTACATTTGGCATTTGCATTCCCTAATGCTAATGCTCTTAGTCACGGCCACAAGCCAACCATTCACGTTTGCATTATTAGTGGCAGGCCATGCGCAACGGCCAGCTGTCTTTTAAGGGTAAAAAATAACAAAGTTTGGGGAGAAATTTTTTATATATTTATTTTTTATGTGTGAATTTTAGAAATTTAATAACTGAATTTCATGTTTTTTATGTTATTAACATACATACCAAATTTTGTTCAAATTAGATGTGATTTACTATTTGATCAATAAACTTATTTTTTATATACAATTTTAGATCACAAAAACTTAAAATTTTGACAATTTTTTGATGCCATAACAATTGATTTTTGATTTTTTTGAAATTTTGCAAGCATGAATGATATAGTAAAAACTTGTAATGCAACAGTTAGATTTTCAAAATGACATAGTTTAACTACAAAATTGGTTGTAGCCTAAGACTACAACCTTACTACATATTTTAGAAATCTAACCGTTGAATTGCACGTTCTTTACACTCTTAATACACATGTCAAATTTTGTGTCAATTTGATATTATTTACTATATGATCTATAAGCTCATATTTTATGCATAATTTTAAACTACAAAAACTTGCAATTTAAATAATTTATTAATGACATATCTATTGATTTTTAATTTTCTAGAAATTTTGCAAACTTGAAGAATATAAGAAGAATATGTAATCCAATGGTAGATTTGTCAAAATTCACCTTCAATAAAAAATATATTGAATAAGGTCGTAGTGTTAGGCTACAACTAATTTCGTAGCTAAACTTTGTCCATTTCAAAATTCACACTCAATTTAAAAATATATGAAGAATTTGAAGAGTTTCTCTTCAAACTAGTTTGGAGAAAAATTTTGTTCTATAAAATAATAGAATATATGTCAGAGTTATGTATTTTTCAACACGTCTAATGAAGTAAATGAAGTACTTATTGATGGTTGGCTTTCAAACTTCTAGGAATTTTGTTCAATAAATTTTAGAGTGGAAATACAAAACTAGTACTCTACAAGGATGCTGAAACACAACAATAGTGTATTTTACATAGGCAAGATCAATTCTACCAAACAAGGAACAGCCATCCAATTTATATAGCCTTTGAACCCATATTACTTGATGATAGAACATACTGTTTGTATAAAAGTGAGCACTAGAAGAATAATAGCAGCCACTATTGAAGCAGCTCTCCAAGGGGTGCTAAAATATTGACTTTTTAATGTTGCCTTCCACTTGTGCCAAGGATTCTCATAGAAACTATTCAATTTCTTATAGAGATCAATGTAATCTTCTCTCCACGTTATGCATGTGATTCCTTTGTTAAGATCGTTAATCATAGACATTGTTGCATTGTTGTCGCCTAGCCAATTGACCAAGATTTGTTTTTTACAAAGTAGATCCACAACTTCTTCGGTATTTATAAGTGAATCCATGAAGATAAAGTAATCAATAAGAGCATCCATAGCAGTTGTGGCATAATTTATGCCATTTTGCCACACCAAATGCCTACTTTATTATTTTACCACATTATTTTATAACATCCCATTTATCAGATGTTTTATCATTGCCGTCATCGTTATCGCCGTCAACCCAGACTCCGACCTCGTCATCGACACTGACATTTCTTCAGACCACAAAAGCTTCAACGACCAACACAACAGACCCATACCCACCCACCGTCGACCCATCCATCCGAACCTATGGCCTAGCCCATCCGAACCCACCCACCTCCGTCGAAACCGAACCTAGCCAACACAATCTGAACCCACACATCACCATCTAAACCCACCCATAAAACCACAGCCAAAAAAAAAAAAAAAAAAGCCACAGAAAAACCATTGCTAGAGAGAGATCGGCGTGGAAGTGATTGTCAGCGTCGACGTAAAAAAAAAAAAAAAAAAAGCCACAGAAAAACCATTGCTAGAGAGAGATCGGCGTGGAAGTGATTGTCAGCGTCGACGTCGGCATGGAAGAGTAGTGAGGGTTGGGGTTTGAGAAGAGAGGATTGGGGTGAGAGAGAGGAGAGAATTGGGGTTTGAGGGTGAGATTGACGGAGAGATGAGAGAGAAAGAGGAATAAAAATAATAATAAAAGCATATGCCACATATGTCCGTACCATGGCAAAATTGTGAGGATACTGTAGTATGTTGCAAATTTTATAAGATTTGGAACATCTGATAAAAGGGAGTTTTTGGTATTTGGTGTGCCAAATATTTGGTATTTGGCACATTTGAGAGAGCCGCTACGGATGCTCTAAAGTATGCATTTATTATGATAGGCCAAACGCGTATTAACCCCCTGTGATTAATTAACCAATTAAATTAACCAAGTTTATTAATTAAGTTAATTAACATGCAATTGCGTGGCAGCACAAACAAATCACTAAATAACTAAATATGAAACAGAAATTAAATGACACGGTGATTTGTTTACGAATGGGGAAAACTCTAACGGCAAAAACTCCACTAGGTGATTTTCAGGTCACCACCCCCAAAACTCCACTATTATCACAACAAGTGGTTACAAGTAAAGGAATCTCAAGTACCTTACCAACCTACAGTTAAACCCTTACCCTAATACCCAATTGGACTTGCTCTATAATGACAGTTTCCCCTTTGATGCACGGCTCCCAAGTACGTGATTAACCAGATGCGCAGATCCCAGTACGTGACTTCAATCACCAACTAGAAATAAGCGTTGGCTGCAAAGTTCTTCAGTTCATCCTACACGATGAAAATCAAGAAGACGCTTGGTCACAAAACCTAAAGGTGCACATACACAGCAACTTCTTCAGAAGAGATGAACAAGGGCAGAACTTTGTCTCCAGTTACAAATTGCTTGAATAGGGTTTGCTCAATGCTTGTGCAACTTGTTACTCTGTTGACGGCCCTTAAAACAATCATTTTATATGTTTAGGGTTAGGAGAAAAGAATACCCAAAAACATATTCACGGAGCCCAAAAACATATTCACGGATCCTAAAAAATCAGATCAGAATTCTGATTTTTATAAATCTCGACAGATAGAAGCTGTCGAGAAGCTGTAGAGTAGGTGTCGAGACACGGGGCTGAAACAGCTTACTAAAGCTAGATAGATACAGCTGTCAAGCTTTAATGAATTTGCACTTTCAGCTTGTTTTTCTTGGACAGATTTGAAGGCTTTCACACTTGATCTTGAAACTTGGTTTCTTGAAATATTTCAACACATCCTAGATCTACCCAATTACAAGTATAGTGCGTTTTGTCAAAAGATTAGCCAATTATATAAAATAGTGACATATGTCCTAACAAGCAAACTACATGTGTCCTAACAATCTCCCCATTTGGCAATTCGTGACAAAACCACAACAAACAAATGAACATATGAGAGAAGTCATAAATCACTCAACTCATACTCACTTGTTTAATACAATAAAATCTATCCTAACACAAACTCTTGAAAAATTTTGCAAGAAGAGAGTTTATGGCGAGTAGACTTCGACAACTTGTATTTTTGAAACACTTTAAACAAAACTCATCAAGGCATCTTTGTGTGAAACAGAAATAATAGATTGCATACAAGTAAAGAAAAATGCGTATAAAGAGAGAAAAGAAACAACATATGTAAGAGGTAGGTGAAAAAGAAACATACATCCACATATAGAAAGAACTAAGTACAATGTATGTATAAAAATGATCACAAGATCAAATATACAAAAACAATGTATCTATATAAGAAAGAAAAGAAAAAGATACATCACATCCTCACTACATCCCTTAAGAATCATCACTCCCCCTAACAAAAATGTCCTGTACTACTAACTCTCCCCCTAAGATGACTACTCTCATATCCCAAAACTACTCCCTTTTTTTGTCACGAGTGACAAAGGGCAAGAGTGTCAAGTAGACATCTCATCGGTAGAGCTAGCATCTCCATCGTCATCATCCGAAACGTCATCATCATCACCAACATCAACATCATCCTCAGCATCAGAATCAGAAGCCACTGGAGGAGGTGGTGAATGAGTAGCCTCAGGAGCAAAACCACCCAGGGACGCTTGTCATCTAGCAATACGACCAACACAAACTTTCACCTGATACAACTCAGTAGAGAGTGTATCGAGGCGAGCATCCATGCACTGTAGCTGCGCCATGATATCTCCAATAGATACATCGCCCAAAGAAGAGGAGGGAGCAGATGTAGATGGAACAGATCGAAAGGGTGCCGAACGAGAAGGAGTCGAACCAGAGGGAAGAGCTGTTGACTCCTGTCGTGATCTAAACTGTGCATCACTACGTTTTACGATAGCATCATCTATGGCACACATGACAAAGAAGTGATCAAATGAGGGAAATGGAACAGAAAAATGGCTTAAGATCCTCGTGATAGCAAAAGGAAAGATGTGTTTATCATGGGTAGCCGTATCCCTAAACACATCTATGATGGAGAGAATGAAATGAAAAGGAAAATCTATAGTGAGGTGCTCCAATAAATAAAGCAAAAATTAAGCACGAGGCTCTGTGATATAGTTATAGTGAGAGAGTGGGTGCAATACAAAAGTCATCACCATGTTTATGAATCTAGGACCTTTAGTAAAAGGCCAACATGATGTAAATTGACGCTCACCCCAAACATATGGGTGCTCACAGAAAGCAAACATCATCTCGTCTTTGGACACATTCCTCAGACGCTCACAACCAAGGTAATCAGGATGCACTACCCTCAGAACTTTAAGCACATCCGCAACAAGCTGCGGTGTGACAACAAAGCGCGTACCTCGAACGTGAGTGTGAAAGAGAGGTATTGAAAGATCAATCCCGTGCATGTTGGAGTAAAACTCCTGAATAAGTATGAGAGGACAAGTGACCGGGACGTCACACAGTGACTCCCATCCCCGACTGTGAATGACATTGGGAAGGTCAGTGTCGGCGAAGTCCGCCAAAATGACTCGGCATTCCAAATGAACACCTCGTCTAGAAAAGTTCTCCAAGAATGCTTTACGGGTGTCCTCATCACGAAACCGAATGTTAGAAGGAGTAGGATCAAAAGAAGATGATGCCCCAGAACGAAAAGGGCTCCTGGACGGAGTAGACTTACGTTTAGGTGCCATAGAAACTACTAACGTCAACAATAGAGATAGAGGGAGAAAGAGACAATCATAAAAGTCCTAAAACATTTCAAATATATCAAGATATATTGAAAAGAGAGTATGTATGCATGGGAATGCATGAACATGTGACATGCAAAACAAAATTCATCATGGGCTCAGCCCAATCTAATCCTACTAGCACACAGACATATTGCACACATCTAAATGCATGAAAATACCATTATAATGTAAATGTGATGCAATGCATGAGATTTTGAACACAATTAAATGAAACCCATCCCAAAATATTAACAAAAACTCATCAATTTTGAAAAACCCTAAAATTTTTCAAAAACCCCAAAACCCTTTCAAAAACATGAAATGCATGAAGAATGAAGGGAAAAGAGATCATACCAAGTGATTTAGAGCAAGGAAGGGCTGAAAATCACGTGAATTGAAGGTTTGAAGTGAGAGAAGTGAGTTTGGGAGATGAACAGGTGCGGACAGATCGAGAGAGATCGAGGGAAATGAGATCCGGATCACATGAGGGATATATGTAGAACTTCAGTAAATCTCAATAGATGAGGTGTCGAGAGGTGTCGAGGAATCTGTCGAGGTAGGTGTTGAGAAAAATGGTCTTCGACAGATACAGGTGTCGAGGAGGTATCGAGGAATAAACACCAAAACCCAGAACAAAAGCTCGATCAATCGATAAGCTATCGAGGAGACAAGAGATTTCTCGATCGATCCACCAAGTGTCGAGGAAGTGTCGAGATTGCGATAAGAAAAAGCTTGAGGAGCTCGACAGATAGCAAGGTATTGAAGAGGTGTCGAGAAGCTGTCGAGCTAGCTTTTAAAAACAGTTTTTCGAGAAGAGAAAAACGTAGACATGAATGCAGTCCAACATGCAACACAACCAAAGATTCAAACAACATATAAGGCTCTCAAAATCATCTCTCAATGAAAATTTTAAGCACATGGATCTCCAAAAACACACACACACACACACACACACACTAAACTAGTGTAACCAACTTTATATTTCAAAAAGAAGTTATGACAATTTAGTGAGCATACATTAACACATGTAAAACCTTGTAAAGGCCAAATCACATTGTATCTACACATGTATCAAGAGTAGCAAAGAATATTGCGTGTTGTGTGTGAAAAACATTGCAAGATTACATAAGTGTATACATGTTATGACGATTTGAGATATGAGAAAATCACTTTAACTCACACACAATCATAACTGTTTGATGGGGACTATCACCTTTGAGGTATATCCTATAACTCCCACATCTCCTAGAATACACGCTTGTAATCATATTTAAAGCATTTTTAATCTTTTTGCTTTTTATTTTCTTTGCATATTTTCTTTTTAAGCATATCATGCATGTGCATATAAGAGAAAGAAAAGAAAAACCCATTGATATTTGACATTCCAATTTTGCTATGCCGAAGCACACAAATGTCATTAACACTGCACTTTTGCTATGCCGAAGCATACATGTGTCATTCATGATTGGCAGGTAACAGTGGTGAGATGATTATTTATGCATTTCTCTTAGAATTTTCTAGTCCTACCCGTCAAAAAGAGTGATATGAGTGTTAAGTCTATGAGATAACTTAATCTTACTCATCACAAATAAGAGCCACAAAGCTCACTTGCTTAGTCATGCATAGAGATGCTCATCTAAGCTATAAAAGATACAAAGTTTAGAAAACTTTGTTTCAATGGCCATTCAAGGTACACAAGTACCAATGTACACAAAACACACACTGTTTTTGTATTTTCTGATTTTTAAATTTTTTTTATTTTATTTTTATATCAAAAACAAAATAAACAAAAACTGAAAACAAACAAAAACATGTTATCAAAGCAAAGCATAAAAACTAGACTGACTCAAAATAAAAGCAAAACACACAAGTAATGCAATCAAACAGAAACAAAAAGATAGAAGAAAGTGACATAATCACTTAGAATCCTTTTTCTTTCACACCTTGGAAGAACCTTTTCTTTGATTGAATCCTTGAACCGGCGGTAAGCAGGAGGAATTGAACCTGTTCAAGTTCGAAAGGAACATAAGGGCTTTCAGAAGATCTCAAAGAGGAGCAAGAAAGGATTAAAGCTGATTTTGGCTTCCAGATGCTATCATGCCATTGCTCTGTTGAGTGGCTAACCACTTATAACAATTTGGTCAAGTATGACCGGCAACACCACAATGATGACAGAGATGTTGCTTCTTCTGTTTAGGCTTTTGAGAGATAGTCTTCTTAGCCTTAGGGTTTTTAACATCTTTCTTATTTTGCTTAGGGGGTGCTCCTAAGATAGATTTACCCTTGTCTACTTTCTCACTAGCTAATTCAGTTTTAGCATCAATGTTCTCAATTTCAATATTATTAGCAAGTGGAACAAAAACAGTAGAACTAGTAGAAGTAATATTTGAAGAAGAAAGACCATACCCTAAACTTGTTCGATCTGAAGCAGATTTCTGAATGATGAGCATCTCATCAAACTTTGCACTCGAGGTCCTCTCCAACTGAGCTCTAACTTGAAATAGCTCTGCTTCAAGCTTCTTGGTCTTCTCAACCAAGAAATTGTTCTTGAACCTCAGCGCTCCAATGGTCTGATTTGCCTCATCAAATTTTATGGACAACTCTTCACGATCAAGTTGAACATCGCTGAGCTTCTTAGTGGTCAGCCTATAAAGCTTCTCATGTTTCTCAGACAACTTGTATAGTTTCTCATTGGCTAAATGGATATCATCTTGATCATCCATCTTCTCACACTTGGTGTCCACCAATTCTTCTTCTTCTTCCACTTCATCAACGATCCCTTCAGTAGGATTAACTGTGGCAGTGAAGGTATTTAAGATTCCATCATCCTCACTATCGGAACCATCTTCAGGCTCAGTGTCACTCAAGGTTGCAGCAAGTGCCTTGCTCTTCCCAATGCTCTTGAGATATGCAGGACACTCATGTTTCATGTGTCCAAACCCATGACACCCAAAGCACTTAGGCCCTGCAGGAACAGTGTACTAACCACTTTCCTTTGCATCCTTCTACACTTTATCCTAGCTCTTGAACTGAGAAGAACTAGATTGCCTGCGATCCTTGTCGAAGCCCTTTCCATTGGCATTCTTCATAAACTTCTTGAACTGCCTGTTGATGTAGGAATTCATCTTGGAATCTTCATAACCGGAAAACTCGTTTGTCTCACTGCTCTTGACCTTCAAGGCCATGCTCTTGCCTTTGCTTGACTTGCCAATCCTAGATAACCCTAGCTCGTAGGTCTGCAAATTTCCAACCAGGTCAGTCAAAGGAATCTTGTCAATATCCTTTGATTCCTCAATCACCGTAATCTTGGTATGGAATCTCTCGGGAAGAGATCTGAGCACTTTCCTCACAATCTTGGGTTCAGGAATGGTTTTCCCAAGATTGAAGGCTGAGTTCACTATGTCCTTGAGCTTGGCATAGAACTCATTGAACGACTCATCCTCCTCCATCATTATTTCTTCAAAGCTTGTAGTGAGCCTCTGAAGTTTTGAATCTTTGACAGCCTTGGTTCCTTCATAGGTTGTCTGGAGGATGGTCCAAGCCTCCTTAATAGTTTTAGTTGAGGATATCTTCTTGAACTCCTCATTTGTGACCGCACTGAACAATGCATTCAATGCCCTGCTGTTAAAGTTGGCCGCCTTGATCTTGGTTTCATCCCAATCAGTTGACGCTTCTTTTGGCTTAGTCCAGCCAATCTCCACAGCTTACCACACCTTCTCATCTAAGGACTGCAAAAAAGCTCTCATGCGTACTTTCCAGTATGCATAGTTAGTCCCATCAAATAAAGGAGGTATGATTAGCGACTATCCTCTATACATGACAAATAAGGGTCAATGGATCAAACACGGCAAAGATTAATTCCTAATCAGAGTGTGCCTGCTCTGATACCACTTGATAGGCCAAACGCGTATTGACCCCTTGTGATTAATTTACATGCAATTGTGTGGCAGCACAAACAAATCACCAAATAACTAAATATGCAGTGAAAATTAAATGACACGGTGATTTGTTTACGAATGGGGAAAACCCTAATGACAAAAACTCCACCGGATGATTTTCAGGTCACCACTCCCGAAACTCCACTATTATCACAACAAGCAGTTACAAGTAAAGGAATCCCAAGTACCTTACCAACCTACAGTTAAACCCTTACCCCCATACCCAATTGGACTTGTTCTGTAGTGAAAGTTTCCCCTTTGATGCACGACTCCCAAGTACATGACTAACCAGATACACAGATCCCAGTACGCGACTTCAATCACCAACTAGAAATAAGGGTTGGTTGCAAAGTTCTTCAGTTCATCCTACACGATGAAGATCAAGAAGATGCTTGGTCGCAAAACCCAAAGGTGCACATACACAGCAACTTCTTCAGAAGAGATGAACAAGGGCAAAACTTTGTCTCTGGTTACAAATTGCTTGAACAGGGTTTGTTCAATACTTGTGTAACTTGTTACTCTGTTAACAGCCCTTAAAAAATCCTTTTATATGTTTAGGGTTAGGAGAAAAGAAGTCCCAAAAACATATTCACGGATCCCAAGAAATCAGATCAGAATTCTGATTTTTATAAATCTCAACAAATAGAAGCTGTCGAGAAGCTGTCGAGCAGGTGTCGAGACACGGGGCTGAAACAGCTTACTGAAGCTCGATAGATGCAGTTGTCGAGCCAGCTGTCGAGCTTTAATGAATTTGCACTTTTAGCTTGATTTTCTTGGACAGACTTGAAGGCTTTCACATTTGATCTTGAAACTTGGTTTCTTGAAGTATTTCAACACATCCTAGATCTACCCAATTACAAATAAAGTGTGTTTTGTCAAAGGATTAGCCAATTACATAAAATAGTGACATATGTCCTAACAAGCAAACTACATATGTCCTAACATATTATATAGCGAGTATGCTCTAATGCCATAATGTTTTGAGTAACCACTTTAGTCCAATCGTCTAATTTAAACTGGGGGATTTTCAACACTCCTTTTTCAAATTTTATGTCAAAACGGCATTTACTTTTAAGAACCTCGAACTTTAGTCCTGCCTCGTGGAGTTGTGTTGCAGTGTACAAACTAACAAAAGTTCAGTCTGTTGACAGCCTCTTTTTGGTTACTTCTTTGGTAGCTGGACGATTCTAAGAAGATCGGTGAAGTGATCTATTTCCACATTGGAAAGGTTATCTCTAAATATAAAGTTGAAGGAGGGCTCAAAGTAGCTTCTAGAAAGCTCTAGTAAAGCATTGTAGTTTGAGATACTGGAATCAGATGGAAATGCAAGTTGTTATAGTTTCTCAATAACAAATAATCGAAGCTGATTTTCAAGTAATAGCAAGTCAAACATCACAGTAGTAGCCCTCGGTAATTCACGAAGGACCCCAACCAAAGGACTCTCTATCTTTTCTAAACTTCTACACAAAATCTCAAGAATGAAGCTCGCATCCACCACTATCATTTTCACAAACCCATCACTGGGAAGGTCAATAGTCTTTGCATAACACCCGCGAATACTTTCTTCCATTTCTCTTATTATGCGTACTAAATGCTCCAATTGTATCTTACTCCGTTTCAGGAAACTCCTGAAGAACCTCTCTTTATGCTCCTCCATGGCTTTCAATCTTTCGTTTTTGTGGTGAATAGGGCCAATTGAAATTACCTGAGGAGTGTAGGATTCTTCATTCCATTTTTGAAGGTGGGGTAGAACCTTGTAGATAAGACACTATTTTGATGATTGAATCTCTAGCCCCTCGACCATTTTTCTAATTTCAATTACCAATTCATCCTTCTTCTTCTTTTTTTTTTTTCATTTTCACCTGGAATGTGTGCTTTCTTTTGAGTATTTTGATCTTCATTATTTATTGGAGTAGTTGCTGATTGAATTTCATTACTTGATTCTGGCATCTCTAAATTCTCTTCCTTAAATTTCCTTATGACAAACACAAGACCCACCAGCATTAGAAATACTAGTCGCTAACCCATGCTATGCACGGGAACTTACTTATTTGTGAGGTAGACTAAAATAATTTTATAAAATCTTAAATTGATTAAGAAACTACACCATTGCAATGGCTTGCAAAAAAATTGTCAGACAATTTCAAATACTACAAAAAAAAATAACTTGAAAATTCAGATATTAAAACTTCTGAAAAGTAAAAAAATATTAAAGAAAAATTATCAACGTTTGAGTTTGAATTTAAGTTGGACTTGTTAAAAATATAAAGCTTCACTCCTTGTTAAGTTTGGATTAAACAAAAATAATTTTGTTTAAAAAAAATGATGACTTTGAGTTTAGGTTGTCGAAAAAGAGGCTTAGTGTTTGAAGGCTCAAATGGGCAAGCAATGGATAATGATCATTCTAGGTATTAGGAAATTATCTTGTTTAACCAAAGATGGCCTCCTATCCCTAGTAATGCTTGCTTGTAGGCACAATGACTTAAGCTCTTTAAATAAATTCATCTTAAAAGAAAAAGTATGAATGCTCTAATATTGTGAAACAAAAGACTTTTGAAAATTAGATCAAGTGCATGGATTCTTGGGATTTTTCGATGGATGGATTCTTTTTTATTGCCTTTTAAGACCATTTCTTCTTATATTCTAAGTCAAGTAGCAAAAGTCTTTACATGGATCATATGAGATTAATCATTCCTTGGTACAAGTTGATTGCTCAAGCCTTTAAACATCAAGATTTTGAAAATGTTTTGTCCAAGGGATCCTTATGTACCATTTTGAAAAGGAGACTTTGTTTTTTTTTCTTTTAAATCTTGAAAGAAAAAAATTGAGACTTTTTGAAAAAATCACTAGGAAGTTCAATAGTCCTAGTTCAAAGATTTTTTTTTTTTTTTTTAAGAATCAAGATGCAAATTTTCAAAAAAAATTACCCTTTTACCCTCCATGTGAGGTTAAATGCAGGTTGCAAAATGGGGTGTCAATACACCAAACATCGATCACTAAAGATGGAGACCCACAAAATAAAAAGTTTTGGAATTAACTCAGGGGTTTGGAATTCCCACTAACAATTCAAACCTAAAAGTAAAAAGAAACAACAAACCTAAACTTTTAGACTAATAGGACCTTTCAATATTTTACTACACTGAGCATTACATGATTCAGCTTGATTGATAGATCTAAAGCATTTTGGCCTCTGAGAGTTGATCTTGAAACACCATCTGCTCATCATTAAATTTTAATACCTTAACAATAAGATACATTAAAGAGAAGAAGAAGAAGAAAAGAAAGGCAAATATAGAAATTGACCCCCTCTCACCCCCCCCCCCCAAAAAAAAGAAAGAAGGATTGCACAACACTGATATTTCTCAATGTTGCATGTTCTCAATAGCTAAACAAAAAAAAAAAAAAAAAGACAGTAACCATAGTAGCAATGCAATCAATACAAAAAAGTTACTTAAATTGAGGTTTGGCTGCAAGAGAATTCAATTTTGCATGCACACCTTCTTTGTTTTGTTTGGCAACATAGAAAATACATAACTGAAAAAGGCCAAGGTCGTCAAGGAAATCATAGGTAACCATAAGTTTTTTTGGATGAAAAATTAAATTTATTAACGAAACAAACTATACAAACAGCAAACATCTAACAACAAAAAAAGAGCAAGCAGGAAATTAGATAGACGCTAAAAGCTCGAAAATGTGTTGAAAACACAAGAGCTGTTTAGACGCCTAAATTAAAGTTACGGATCGATTGATTTTACACTAACTGCGGAATAGTGTTAATGCGAGCGGATAAACAAACAAGCTACTCTAATCCATAATCAAAGTAACACAGCAATAAAATGAATGTAAAAGAGTAGGGAAGAAAGATGCAAACACAAGATAGCATGCCGATGTGTTATCGAAGAGGAAACCGAAGAACTCGGCAAAAAACCTCTCTGCCGCCCTCCAAGCGAAAATCGATCTACTAGACAATCAGTTGGGATACATGGGTTATCAAGAGACCCACCAAGCCTAATCTACCTGATGTACCTAAGCCCTCTAAGCTCCTACTCCAACAAGGCATCTCGAAACCATGTTTTGTCTAGTTCTCTGGATCCCACAACAAGCTCCATGTTGCATCTACCATCCTTGGCTTCTTCCAATGCTTCCCAGTAGCATCAAAACTTCACTTGACACTCTAAAAGGGTGTGGTAAGTGTTTAGGCTATCAACCTCTCAATGGTATGCAAATGGAGAGGTAGGAGTTAAGGAAATTCCACAAGCAAATGTGTAGAGGATTGTAGGTATAAAAATCTCTAACTCTCAAGGTGTTTGGCTAAGGTTTTCTCTCAAAAGCTGTCCTTAACATTTGTGGGTAATGTGGGTATATATAATGTAGGCACAGAAAGTGTGTATCAAAATAGATAGTCTAGAAAAACAGAATGCCTCAAGGGTGTCTTGCGGGAAGGCCTTACCCACGAGATACTCACGAAACACAGCTGTCTCCATCTTGACTTGACTCTTTGCATTCTAGCATGTGCAAGTCACATGAGTCACTTCGTGGGATGCTTAGTCGCGAGCTACCCGCGAAAACTCTTTAGTCTTCAATTGCTTGAGTCTTCACACACTCTCTCTCTATCACACAACTCTTACAATCAAATCCCACAATAAATACAGGGTACAAAAGATTGAATAAAATTATAATCAAATTTGGCACGAAATATAAGCTAACAAAACGTAGTTGTAAATAACAACTTTACAGACGCTGCAATTAACTTGCAAAGAATTAAACTAAATTGATCAATTATGGCTACCATCAAACTCATAGAAATGGACCTCCCCACTGCACCCTACCCCCTAAAAAACAACTTACAACATGACTTTATACAGTAACAAAAAATTTTCTCTTTACAAAATCATTAGCCTTAGTGCTTAATCAAACTTGACATTGTAGCAGAATACACAAGCATTTATTTTAAGCCAACCATAATAAAGCATTGCAAACCTAGCAAGTTTGCTTATGGTGCTTCTAAAACTTCTGCCCTTCAACTTTTTTTTTACTCTAGAGAACTACTTAGTACCAGTTATATACCTTAGATTTTATTACACAATATGACTTAACTTGCTGCTATAGCCTCTTTGAGAAAAGATAATGAAGGAACTAGTGGCCCTTTCTGAAGCCATAGTTTAGTGCCAATTTGATTTTCACTTTTCCTGGCAATGAGTTGAATGCATTCTTGTCCGGTTGTCATTTACCTTTCAATAAAAGAATGAACAATCTAAGTAATATTATTTAGTGAATCAATTAAAGTAAAGAAACATCTATGACAATAAACAATATCAAAATTTAAAACACATAAGAAAAGCAGAAGTAACCAAACAAAATTATCTTTTGTAAAAATTAACAATTAAAACTTAACAATTGGTGCAATGAGTTGCATAGGTTAGAAACATCTTAGCAAGCAGGTTCAATATTCTAAAGAAGCATTTCATCAAACAATTTGTGTGCTTGACTTAAATTTCAATTTAAAACAATCATCAAACATAGTCATTATTTGGTAAAACTGAAATATAAATTTATTAGAAAGTTTCAACTTCAAAGTATACGTGTTTTCCAAAAAAGAAATTGGAAAAAGAAAGACGTTGTGAATCTTTCAATACCTTGAATCCCAAGGGTTTCCAATGAGAAAAAAGATGAGTGGCAAGAGAGCAGGGTATTACATAGAAGACACGCAACACATCCCTAGATAACCCAATTTTAATAGCTTCTCTCGAGTGGAGAGTCTAATCCTCAAAGGAAGTCAGCAACTAATGGAATGTTAAGAATACCAAATCAATTTCCTCGACTTCACTTCTGAAAATTTGGGCTTTATTTTCTCCCAAGCTGATTTGAAAGAGAACTACAAAGTTTAGTAGATTGAATAAAGTTTAGCATCTTCTTCTAAATGTGACAAATACTACCTCCTACTCCTAACAAGATTTAGCCTAGGGTACTCTACCAAATAGATTTAAATCTTAACCATTCTTTAATAATTTAATATATAACTTGACCTTGAACTCTAATTTTTTTTTTCCTAGTTGAAAAGTGACAATACTCACATTCAACATAGATAGCAAATGTAAAATTAAAAATCATTATAAAGTCCACAACATTTGAATATTAAGAAATGCATTTTGCAGAACAAAAGCAAAATTTGAATATCTAAGGATAAGGTATAGAACCAAAACCTAAAAAGCAATAAATAATGAAAAAACAAGAAAAGATATAACCTCAACCTCAACGTGATTCTGTCTCATCCTCCTGCGTAAAAGATACAAAATTGCAATACGGGGAAGTTATTGGGCTTCATGAATTCAATTATATTTTTATCACAACCAATGAAATCCAGACTAATCACGCTAAGAAACCCATATCACTAAAATTGACTAAAGGAACCGTGTGCTAATAGGGTCCAGTACTCATTAGCATCTTGCGACTTTGCTTGCTTCACCCATTGTTCCACTTGCTTCTAGTTTACACTTATCCCTGCACATAAAAGTATGGAAGTGAAGTCAGTCATGTCACACAATTACGAAGCATGAATGAGGATAGAAAGGAAGGATGTTACTACCATGGACTTTTAAAAGCTGTTGAACTGGGAACCACTAGCATTGTTGCATAATCTCTATCAATCAAAGTGATTTTTTTTTTCTACTTGAATTTTGCATGGAGTTCCAAAACTGGCTGCTCAAAAAGTTAAAGTAGGATTAGCTCAAGTGCCAATTTCACTGACTAATAAANATCAAAACTTCACTTGACACTCTAAAAGGGTGTGGTAAGTGTTTAGGCTATCAACCTCTCAATGGTATGCAAATGGAGAGGTAGGAGTTAAGGAAATTCCACAAGCAAATGTGTAGAGGATTGTAGGTATAAAAATCTCTAACTCTCAAGGTGTTTGGCTAAGGTTTTCTCTCAAAAGCTGTCCTTAACATTTGTGGGTAATGTGGGTATATATAATGTAGGCACAGAAAGTGTGTATCAAAATAGATAGTCTAGAAAAACAGAATGCCTCAAGGGTGTCTTGCGGGAAGGCCTTACCCACGAGATACTCACGAAACACAGCTGTCTCCATCTTGACTTGACTCTTTGCATTCTAGCATGTGCAAGTCACATGAGTCACTTCGTGGGATGCTTAGTCGCGAGCTACCCGCGAAAACTCTTTAGTCTTCAATTGCTTGAGTCTTCACACACTCTCTCTCTATCACACAACTCTTACAATCAAATCCCACAATAAATACAGGGTACAAAAGATTGAATAAAATTATAATCAAATTTGGCACGAAATATAAGCTAACAAAACGTAGTTGTAAATAACAACTTTACAGACGCTGCAATTAACTTGCAAAGAATTAAACTAAATTGATCAATTATGGCTACCATCAAACTCATAGAAATGGACCTCCCCACTGCACCCTACCCCCTAAAAAACAACTTACAACATGACTTTATACAGTAACAAAAAATTTTCTCTTTACAAAATCATTAGCCTTAGTGCTTAATCAAACTTGACATTGTAGCAGAATACACAAGCATTTATTTTAAGCCAACCATAATAAAGCATTGCAAACCTAGCAAGTTTGCTTATGGTGCTTCTAAAACTTCTGCCCTTCAACTTTTTTTTTACTCTAGAGAACTACTTAGTACCAGTTATATACCTTAGATTTTATTACACAATATGACTTAACTTGCTGCTATAGCCTCTTTGAGAAAAGATAATGAAGGAACTAGTGGCCCTTTCTGAAGCCATAGTTTAGTGCCAATTTGATTTTCACTTTTCCTGGCAATGAGTTGAATGCATTCTTGTCCGGTTGTCATTTACCTTTCAATAAAAGAATGAACAATCTAAGTAATATTATTTAGTGAATCAATTAAAGTAAAGAAACATCTATGACAATAAACAATATCAAAATTTAAAACACATAAGAAAAGCAGAAGTAACCAAACAAAATTATCTTTTGTAAAAATTAACAATTAAAACTTAACAATTGGTGCAATGAGTTGCATAGGTTAGAAACATCTTAGCAAGCAGGTTCAATATTCTAAAGAAGCATTTCATCAAACAATTTGTGTGCTTGACTTAAATTTCAATTTAAAACAATCATCAAACATAGTCATTATTTGGTAAAACTGAAATATAAATTTATTAGAAAGTTTCAACTTCAAAGTATACGTGTTTTCCAAAAAAGAAATTGGAAAAAGAAAGACGTTGTGAATCTTTCAATACCTTGAATCCCAAGGGTTTCCAATGAGAAAAAAGATGAGTGGCAAGAGAGCAGGGTATTACATAGAAGACACGCAACACATCCCTAGATAACCCAATTTTAATAGCTTCTCTCGAGTGGAGAGTCTAATCCTCAAAGGAAGTCAGCAACTAATGGAATGTTAAGAATACCAAATCAATTTCCTCGACTTCACTTCTGAAAATTTGGGCTTTATTTTCTCCCAAGCTGATTTGAAAGAGAACTACAAAGTTTAGTAGATTGAATAAAGTTTAGCATCTTCTTCTAAATGTGACAAATACTACCTCCTACTCCTAACAAGATTTAGCCTAGGGTACTCTACCAAATAGATTTAAATCTTAACCATTCTTTAATAATTTAATATATAACTTGACCTTGAACTCTAATTTTTTTTTTCCTAGTTGAAAAGTGACAATACTCACATTCAACATAGATAGCAAATGTAAAATTAAAAATCATTATAAAGTCCACAACATTTGAATATTAAGAAATGCATTTTGCAGAACAAAAGCAAAATTTGAATATCTAAGGATAAGGTATAGAACCAAAACCTAAAAAGCAATAAATAATGAAAAAACAAGAAAAGATATAACCTCAACCTCAACGTGATTCTGTCTCATCCTCCTGCGTAAAAGATACAAAATTGCAATACGGGGAAGTTATTGGGCTTCATGAATTCAATTATATTTTTATCACAACCAATGAAATCCAGACTAATCACGCTAAGAAACCCATATCACTAAAATTGACTAAAGGAACCGTGTGCTAATAGGGTCCAGTACTCATTAGCATCTTGCGACTTTGCTTGCTTCACCCATTGTTCCACTTGCTTCTAGTTTACACTTATCCCTGCACATAAAAGTATGGAAGTGAAGTCAGTCATGTCACACAATTACGAAGCATGAATGAGGATAGAAAGGAAGGATGTTACTACCATGGACTTTTAAAAGCTGTTGAACTGGGAACCACTAGCATTGTTGCATAATCTCTATCAATCAAAGTGATTTTTTTTTTCTACTTGAATTTTGCATGGAGTTCCAAAACTGGCTGCTCAAAAAGTTAAAGTAGGATTAGCTCAAGTGCCAATTTCACTGACTAATAAAAATTAGTTGTGGATATAGATTTAAATTCCAAATATCTTATAGAAAAGAAAGTGAAACTAGATATTCAACCTTTGATAACATTAGTTTTCTAAAATGTCATCTGAATAGATGATTTTAATTCTTTTGCTGACAATTATCTAAGGTTTAAGACATTCTTTTTCATCTATCCAATAATAATAATAATAATAATTATTATTATTATTATAATTACTGTTTCATTTTTTTTTTTAAATGAGGAGAATGTGCATATTGCATGTCAATGAGAAGCAGAGAGGGAGTTGATGTGGGAAGGAGAGACAGAGAGCATATACCTCTAGTGCCATTCTGTAAGGACTTCGCTTGAAAGAACGCATGAAGGAATAAACTCTTGTCTGCTTCAAAATATCCAAAAATCAGAAATGCTTTTGATGATTAATAGGAAAGCATATAAAAATAAATACAAAGAATACAAATACATACTATTCTCAATGTTCATAGGTCAAGTATTTTTATGGGCTCCCCAATATGTCAGGCTAGCTTCATACTAGTAACTCATATGCCCTTCATTCTAGTTGGCTTATAGAAAAATATGTGAGAGAGAGAGAGAGAGAGAGAGAGAGAGAGAGAGAGAGAGAGAGAAT
>NW_027070197.1:0-64572 GCF_002906115.3 Quercus suber
GTTCCATAAAATCAATTCTTTTGTACCAAAATACAATAAAAAGTAACAAGAATAATAAGCCATACACTTCATTCCAACTCAAGCTCAGAAAGCGTCCGCAGCTGCATTGTCTCGGATTCGAGCTCTTCAAGCAAAGGCCCACTGGCCTCACCACGCCTCAAATTCCGGTTACTTGAGGACAACCCAAACAACACAATGGTAACAACAAACACCAAAGCTGCATGCACAGTGAACAAAAAATGCATCAAAGCAACACCTCTTAACCCGTCCTCCTCAAGATCACATTGCACATCAGCGTCTCCTTTAGCCAGCATAACCGACATTTTTCGACACCTTTTAAACCAAAAGCATCAGTGTACAAAGACAAACCCGTTTGCAAAACCCAAGTACCCTTCAAAACCAATCCAAAAGATAACAAGAACTCGGCAAAAAAAGCTGCAGGCTTTACCGATAAATAAAAGCAAGAAGCGGCACAAAGAAGCGTCAAACCAGCCAACAAATCATACACAGAGGCAAAGACACCTGTGATTCCTTTACCGATCACTGAAAACTCGATGAGAAATGAAATTCCAGCGAATAAGAAGACAAAGGATTCGTTGATGAGTAAAGGGTCGGTGTGTTCACGAGAAATGACGAGAAGGATGAAGACCCAGAAGAGGAAAAGCGTGAAGGCTTGGTGGAAGAATGCAAATCGGTAAGTGGGGTGGCCTGAGAAAGTTAAGAAGAAGAAGAATTCAGAGAAAGAGGCAATGGGGAGAGCAATGATGAGAGTGTAGAAATCGAAGTTTTTCCATCTGGGTTCGGAGAAATACCATGGTTTTGAGCGGTAAACAGATGGGTTTTTCAGGTAGAGAGAGGAGGAGAATAGGAGGCGACGTATACCTAGGGGGATGAGGAACAGGAAACTGAGAAATGGGTTGCTAGTGATGCCATGATTACCTTTTCTTGTGTTTTGTGTTTTGTGTTTTTTGTTTTCTGTGTTTTTTGGATTTTCTGTTTTCTCTGTTTTCTTTTCAGTTTGCTATGCAATTACTTCGATAAGGGGGTGTTTGTTTGACCGGTCTGTTTCTTTTATTTTTTTATTTTCTTTTAGGATAGAATATTAAAACCGCCCTTCATGTTTGAGTTTAATACCAGATACCACCAAGCATTTTCAAAAATATTCAAACTAGCCCCTTAAGCACAAACGCCACTTAACACCGTTATAAAATTCTATAATCCTTTAAATACTATGCTTCCTTCCAATAGTTTGTCTTGATTGCATAGATCACAGTTAGCAATTATATACATGAGGGAGCGTAAGGGTAGCTAATGAAAATAAATAAATAATAGCCAAAGATGAAGAAAGAAGCGAAAGGAGTAGGAGAATTTTCAAATAGTGTTAAGTGATGTTTGTACTTTGGGAGCAAGTTAGATATTTTTGAAAAGTTTTGGTGTTGCTTGGTATTTGAGGACTTTTTCAATTTGCCACATGTTTAAACTTGATTGGACTTCCTCACCAACTTGGGTTTAGTTCAAGGAGCTAAATTCGCTACTCACTTCCACACGGACAACCAGCTTTCCACACGGACGATCAACTCATAATAGTTTATGAAATCATACTTTAGTTTCAAATGAAGGGTAAGGAACGAAATTGGGATTTAACCATAAAATCCCAACTATGTAGTTAATAGTCATTAGTTTCAAACTATATTTTTTACTAGCATCTCGAGTCTAAAACTCGATTTAGGAGCTATAAATCGAGTTTTTGAGGGTCGATTTTTATGTTTAGATCTGGTCTGAATTAGCATTTTTTCCACGTGGCGTCCACATGAAAATCGAGTCTTTCATACTCGATTTACCAGCCTATATATAATATCTCCCCAACGCAGCAAATCAGAAATCAGAAATCAGAAATGAGAGCCCAAAAAAAAAAAAAAAGCTGAAGAAGAAAAGAAAGAAGAAAAAAGAAAGCCCCAGGCAGCGGTGACCCAGGGCCAGGCCGGCGCGAGGCGCGAGCCCAGGCCGGGCGTGGCGCGAGCCCAGGACGCGGGCGAGGCACGAGCCCAGGCCAGCGCGAGGCGCGAGGCCCAGGCCGCGCGGGAGGCGCGAGCCCAGGCCGCGCGGCCTCTTTCTCTCTGAACTGATCTTTCTCTCTCTCAGATCTGGTCTTTCTCTCTCTCTCTCTCTCTCTTTCTCTGATCTGGTGAGCTCGCACGACCTCTTTCTCTCCCTCAGATCTGGTCTTTCTCCCTCTCTCTTCTCTGATCTGCTGAGGTAAGGCGCGTCTGAGACTTAAAATTTTTTGAAATATTTGGTTTAGAAATCGAGTCTTTGATGCTCGATTTCTACGTGGTCTGCCACGTGAAAAAAATGCCACATCAACTCATAAAAATCGAGTCTCAAAAATTCGATTTATAGGCCCAAAATCGACCCTCTTAAGCTCGAGATGCTACTATCTTATATACTTCCTAAACCGGGCCAACTAACTATAAAGTTTGATATTTATGCTTAGTTACCCGGATTCCCCGAAGGGTAAGTAAAAGTAGCATGATGAAGGAGAAAGAAACACTTATGTTTAGTGCACTCAAACCCCTATAGAAAATGTAGTGAACCATCTGTTGAATGTGTTGGAAAAAAATGCAATTAAGTGTAAATCGAAGAAATGTGTATAGGTGTAAGTGTTAAATATGCTAAAATAGATATGAAAGTAAATGTATAAAATAGAAACACAAGAACACACAAGGGTTATGTGGTTTAGTATAATGACCTATGTTAATAAAGGAAACCTTTAAAGGGCAACATTTTTTATATATGAGTGCAATACAAATCCTATATTACAATTAATCCAATATGACGTATTTATAATAGGCTTCACCTGAAACTAACCACCTATTTGGAAGAGTAATTTTATGTATCTTTATAGATATCCTAAGGTTTGATCCGCCTTATTTTCAAATCCCCTCTATGTTATAGAGTTTTTGGAATCACTTCAATAACTGCAAAAAATGAGAGAAATTTGTTCTATTCAGTGGCGGCTCTAGGAATTTTGTTTAGGGGGTTCATTAAAAATTTTAATAAAAAGAGATCTTGAATATATCGAATTATCAACAAATAATAATAATAATAATATTTGAAGTTTTATAATTTTATTTTATAAGTTTTTAAATTTTGAATGTTATATGATAATTCATTACGAGTATCTATTGCCAATGTAGATAGCTATGAGCCTATGACCATTATATTTTTGTTAAGTTTGTCTAACATTTTTTTTTTATACATTGTTATTATCTATTTGACTTTGTTTTTATAAAAATATTTTAGACTAAATGACTAATCTCAACTCATTGACTCCGTATTAATTATTAACACACACAATTACACTCATTCATACATAAAATTATACATTACATGTCTACTTAATCAATCAAATGCTTGAATAATCACTAACTTTACAATTTTTTTTCTTGAATTTTACTAACTTTATAACAAAAGTTATTATAATATGATAATAATACACACACATGTAAAAAAAAAAAAAAAAACCCTCTCTATTATAAAGTTACATTATATTTATATTGTATACACAAACAACCACATACATCATAATTTACACAAATAGCATTATAACAAAAAGTAATGTACACAATCATATTAGACACACTCACACACATATAATAAAAATTTATAAAAAAGAATTACACTAACAATTCACAAACATGTACTCTTTACTTTTGAGTCAAAAATAGTTGTAATAAGAGTGAACAAGATTTAAGTCAGGATGTACAAAAAAATATTTTTAAAAATAAATTAAAGTATTAAACTAACAAAAAAATATTTTACATATAAAAAAAAAAAAATTTGAAGTCAATGAACCCCTGAATAAGCTGTAGCGCCGCCCCTGGTTCTCTCTGTTGGATATTAGCATGTGCTTACTTTGGACAGTGACCACTTAAAAGAATGGTGGCTATTATTGAATTTTCCTGAGTTTCAAGTGGCATGCTAGCCAAAGGCCATGACAAATGTTTCTATAAGAAAAAATTGATCTTACCAAACTGCTGAATTTAAGGCCTTAGGACAATCAACATCAAATGTTGATTTTTTTTTTTGGTGGTAAATTCATCAAATGTTGATTGAATCCTTTATAGGGAGAGATAATGCATGTTTTGTATATGTGATGGTTCAATGGTGTTTTGGCTCTTTCATGACTCAGGAGTAGCTGTGTATTGCACATTTAATCAAGTATGGAGGCATTGGTCTCACAAGTGCTTTATGGAGAGATCTTTGGTGAGCCCAAATTGATGTGAAATGACTATTTTGCCCTCCAATTCGCATCTCCTAATTTTCCTTTTTGTTAGGCTTCTCTTCCTTATATGCGGGCTTGGTCCACACAATGTGTTTCCTGGCTATAGACTCTCACCTTCAGTCGAAATATGCTTGCTGGCGATAGGGGTGGGCTCTGTGGACCTGACATGCTCACTTTGCTAGCTATCTTCACTTAGTTATAGACCAAAATAGTGGGTCTTTACCCTTTAGGCTGGAATTTGAGGGTTCTCGTTATGCCAATCTTGTGTATTAATCTTGATTAATTGTATGGGATACATTTAGGGTAACGGCTGGACTTTGGTTGCCCCATTTTCAACCAATATCATATGCTAATTTACATGGGTATTTTCCAAGGGCTCATCTTTGCTGGCATTTGGGACTTGTGGACCTTGGGCCTATTTGATTTCGGAAAATTGCCCTCAATGCCTGACATTAACACAAATCTTAAGAGGTAATTTTTGTATTTTATTCTTTATATATATATAAAGAATTATTGTTCTAGACTGCCAAATTATTTCATTTTATATATATGAGACACTTCAAAAACCTCATAAAGTAATTAATGGAATCTTGAGACTTTCAAATTTATGACACGTCTTTCAAATTTATTGAACCTACCATTCGAATATTACTAAAATACATTTTCCTTACTACTTGCTTCGTTTAAGAGTGCACACCAACCAATATTTCCATGTAAAAGAATTGGCCTAAGAATAATATCAATACAGTTGCTAGAATTAGGAATGTTTGATTAATAGGCGAAAAGGAAACTTATTATAAATTCCTTGGTAGTTGCGGTTCTTATTTAGTTGGTACCAAAAAAAATTTAAATTCCTTACACTTGCACTACTATAGGACATCCCGGAATCTGCTGCCAAAAGATGGTTTTTTTTTTTTTTTTTTTTGGTGGTTTATCAAGGATGTTGGGGCTGTTGTTCCTCCAATAAAACTAATCTATAACCAAGAAGTCTTGTGCAGTAAACTCAAAAAAACATAACAAAAAACAATAGTCCTATGCAATTGCAGTAAAAGCAGAGAGACAACCAAACATATTATTAACAATTACTTTATACAAGTGGACCTCTCCATCCAATTCCTCAAGCAAGCAGCTATGAAAACAACATTCAAATACAACAACTACTAGTATATCAAGCCGCAGATCAAGAAAGAAGAGCTTTGGTAGAGACACCGAATTTTACACAGAAAACTTCACACTTTTTGCATTTGTATTGCGGTGGATCCCAAGTAAAATGAATAAAAGTAAGTTTAGTGTCACAAACTTTTCTACAATTTTATCACAACTTTTGTTATGTGACGACTCGTGAGTGATGAAATCATAGACCCACATAGACCCACTATTTTATTTCCACTACTCACGAGTTTGCTACATAATAAAGTTGTGGAAAGTTTGTGACATTAGACTTTAATGAATAAACCTAAATTTTTTGCTTAAAATTTTGTGGTTTTAGATTTTGGCCAAAAACAAGCCCTCAATATTAGTAGTCAATTGTGCTAAAAAATTATATTTTGACACATCAAAAAGGTTATTTTATCTATTTTAACACATCATTTAACAATACACTTTACATCACATCTTATATTCTTTTACCTTTTATTTAAATATTCTTTTTTATTCTTTCTAATTCTTTTTATATTAATAGAAGTAGAGAAAGTAATAAAATAATACCCAAAGTTTTAGCACATTAGCCATACCCTTCTAAAAGTAGCATCTGCCTTTTTTTCTTTTTTCTTTTTTTTTCTTTTTTTTTTGGGAGTGCTAAATGCTAAAAAAAAAAGGCAAACATGAAGGCTGCGTTTGGTAATATGTAAAATATTTTCCAAGTGTAAAATATTTTCAAGTGAAAATGTTTTACGAAAGGAAAATGTTTTCAATTATTTGTTTGCTTTATGGAAAATACGCCATAAAATTATTTTCAGTGTTTGGTTTTGCATGTAGAAACCTCCATTAACCCAACCACCATAGTAACCACCACAAACCTAGCCACCACTATAAACCTAGCCACCATCAACCACCACATAACAATTAACTTGAAAAAATCATAAACAAAATCAAAACTCATTAATCTCAAAATCAAAATCAAACCCATCTACCAAACCCACAACCCACCACCCTTGAAACCACAAATAACCCAAGCAACCAATCCACCAAAAACCCCAATCGGCCACCATCAACACTAGAACTAACCTAACCCACCACTATTGAAACCCACAAATCTTCCAACCGCCGATTATCCAAACCCCAAAAACAAATATTTCCAATAAAAAAAAATCCACAACAATGAGGCCAGATCAGTGAGGGAGGAAGGGAGGACAGAAAGGTAGAGAGAGAGAAGTAAGATCAATATGAGGAAAAGCAAGAAAGAAGGAGAGAGAGAGGAAGAGGGCATTTCTTAATCAGCTAGTGATAGGCACACGGATGGTGGTGGACCGGAGCTAGTGTGGCTTTCATTCTTTGTAGGTAGGTAGTGTTTAATTCTTTTGTTGACTTCTTGTTGGCGCACAGAAAATTGTTTCACTATTAATTATAGTTATGGTTTTTGTATAAGTTTGGTTGCAAAATTATTCTTGTAGCTTCATTGAGTTGCATTGAGTATCTTTATATGTACATATTTAAGATGATTGGTCATGGTTATGTAAATATTTTAACAAGGTTCAGGATAAGAAACTCTATAGATTTCCATATGTGCTGTAACTATTTTCAGCACCTACATTGACTTCATAGCTAAGGCCCTTTTGTTATTAAATTTGTTTTGTAAAACCGATTAATATTATCCACATCCATTGGAATGATGCCTTTTATCTTTCCAATGTTCTTTTCTTGTTAGTGAGTGGTCATGTTGTTTTTATTGCTACAATTTAGAAGGTGATGGTGAGGATTTTGATGGTAATGGATAGTTTTAGAGGCTTCTAGCTTCATGTTCTACAAGTTGGGAACCATAAGATGGATTTTGACGGAGCTTTTTGTTTACAAGTGCTGCAAAAAAGAAAAAAGAAAAAAAAAAGAGTCCCACTCTTCATTTCATACATATTTTCTCGATGTCAATGAGCTCTAGCTCAAATAGCACTTCCTCCTTTTAGAAAAATGGGTGAAGGGTCTTCCTTTTAGAAAAATTGGTGGAGAGTTAGGTTGTTCGTTAAAACCCACCGGGTGTGTAATTTACCAATTAAATATAGTGTAGATGCAATGTCTTTACCTCTAAGCACAGAAACAGAACTGTCTACATGTGTTTTTGTATATAACACTAGGCATACAGTATTATTTAGAGTTATTTAAGTTTCAGACATAGATATCTTGTATTGTAGAGATGTGTTTTAGAATATGTTATGCATTGGAAATTGAGGGCATTAAAACTTGCAAATAGACAATATGTGTGGAAGAGCGCAAACTTATGGTAGGTTTGGTTGTGGAATAGACTGTGCTTTTAAACCTAAAAGTTGGGATTCTAGAATTTTATGAGAAGCAAAGGATTTACACATAACTGTCACTTTTGAAGCCAAATTTACATTCTTTCTTTTTTTTCTTTTGGCTAATTGTATTTTATGGAAACAAACTGCAGGTATAAATCATATGTTGCAATGTAGAACAGGGAGCATGTTTTACTGTCTTTTTTATCTAGATATTTCATTTCCATGTTAACTCAGTTGTTCATAGGGAACATAAGTAAGTTTACGAGTCAACCTGTCTGTTGTCATCCTTTTTCTCTAAGACCTTGTTTGGTCTAGGACTGGGATTAAATTGCATGATCCCCATGTTTGGTGCATTGCAATCCTACAATATATTAGTCTGACTGGATTTAATAATCCCCAATTATGGGATTATTGATCCCATGGGAAGGTATGGTATTTGGCAGGATAAGTCTCTAATCTTCTGTCCATCCAGTTGCCATTGCTGTTGACGCCAGCTCTCTCCTTCCTTCTCCTTCAATGAATATCAGAAGGGAAAGGATCCCGTCCCATTTAAATCCTCAAATATCCTCCAATTTTAATTCAGATGTAAGACAAGTGATATTAAAAAAATCGAATGGTCTTAGAAATCCCATGTAAACAACACAGAATCAAAGAATGCCACATGTCTCATATTTAGCTAAAAATTGGAGGGAGTTGGAGGATTTAAATAGAAGGGATCTTATCCAATATTAGAATTTTTTTTGTGAGAAGGTGGATGCGATGATGTTGATGTTGTTCATTGTGTGTGCAGAGGGAACATGAAGGGGGTGGCAGATTTGCTCAAGGGGTGCTTTTTTTGTTAGCCAAACAGATTTTAACGTTTACAAGAAGGAAACAAAAATTTTGGTTGAAAGAACAAATACATACAGAGTCTTTTTTTTTTTGGGAGGGGGGGGAGGGGTGGGTGGGGAGCCAAAAGAATACACAGAGAGAGAGCCAAACATAGATAGGAATAATAGTTTTTCAATACAATCCAATTTATTTTCATCCAACTAATTCTATCCTGAATACCAGACGGTTCCTATAGTTAAAAACCACGTCTATATTGTTGGATTTTATATTGTGTGCTACCCTCACTTGAACCTACCTTGTGTCATTTACTTTGTCTCAAGGATATGTGCATTGATTTATATAAAAAATAAGATAAAAAAAAATAAAATAAAAAAGTAAAAAGAAAAGAAAGATAAAGACTGTAGATGTTGTACTCTGGTAGGATGTCTAATTTGGTTGAATAGTTTCAAAGATATAGGTTTTGATTTTTGATAGAGCAATAAAAAGTAATTTTCCAAGGTTTGAAATTAGGAGTGCATAAAGAAGAAGGATAAGGAAGGCATTTATTTGATTTAGTGGTTGTTGGTAAAGAAATAGAGTTATTTTTGGTGAAAGATATGCAGGGAAGTCAATTAATACAAAATTGTGTAAAGATGTAGGAGATAAGTTTCTTTGTTATTGTATTATTTCCACATCATTGTTCAATAATCTTTTGATCTTGTAAGAACGTTCTAGTAAGGAAGTTTTTGGAATGAAAAGAGACCAAATTTGGCTACGGTCTTTATAATAGTATAGAAGCTATATATCATAGAAGGAAGATATCTGCAGTTCTTGGTGGGTACATTTCCTGAAAGTCAAGTATAAACAGACTGACAGTCAGTAGAAGGATAATGAGAAACTAGAAACTGACAGCATTGCTGCGGAGCTGAAGATATTCTACAAAGTTCCTTAGTGTGCAAAGACTTGGAGCCAGCAAATTAATTTTCTGTAAGTCTCTATCAAACTTACATCTCTTTATGATGTTTTGATACTGCTTTAGTATAATCTATTTTTAATATTCAGATCATAGTGAGATGCCCATGGTTGCCATTTCAACTATTCATTATTTTCCACATCCTTTGGTGGTTATAATTTGTCTAGAAAATTATGATTTGTAGGGTTAGCTTACTTGAACAGTCATGTCTTGATGTAATTGGTTTGACTGGTTTTCAAATTGTTCCATTTGCCACAATGTTAACAGATTTAAATTTGAATAACATGACATGACAGTATTTATTTAATTATCTGAAGTAAAGCCAAGATATTTTTATTATTTTGAAGACCTAGGTACCCAATTTATTTATAGATTTCAAAGAGAATGACAGATTGTAACTTTTTAAGGGAAGTAGCTTAAGACTGACTAAGAAATCATTCATGTAAGAGAATTAGACGTAAAAGTTTTAGGAGATTATGGTCGCTCTTATTATTAGGCTATTCGTGGTACACGTATGTCTCCATTCCCTTGGAAGACTCACTGGCTTGTGAAGGCCCCCAAGAGGGTGTCCTTTGTGTGGACAGCGGCTAGGTTTAAGATTTTGACTAATGATAATCTTCTTATGGGGGGTTTCTATTTAGTTGACTGGTGCTGTATGTGTTCGGTGTCATGGATAAACGGTCCTATTGCTTCATTGTGATGTTGTCTATGTCTTGTGGAGAGAAAAATATTTGGGGTTCAGTGGGTAATGTTTTCGACAGTAGCACATCTATTACTTGGATGGAGGAATTGGTATGGGAGGCATTATTCAGATGTTTGGAATTTTACTCCGTTATGTTTGATGTGGATAGTGTGGAAGGAAAGTAATAGCTGTACTTTTGAGGATAAGGAGTGATCCCTTGATCAATTGAAGTCTTTATTGTTTTGTACCTTGATTGATTGGTTTCGTGCTTGGGGTTTTACTCATTGTCATTCTATTTTGGAGTTCCAGGACCCGAAGCACTTAAATTACAGAATTCTTACATTCAAGGAAGTAATAGAAGTTCATATATGGCACTTGTTTATATTTCCCAACCGCAGTTATACATGGGAACATACAAAATACAGAAGGAGGTTTTAATCTAATTTGGTATATCCTTTTGAAGAACAAAAATTTGGTAATCTTAACCATCGTCGGCGAAACCGCCCAAATCCATGGATTTTAATTCGGAGGCGGATTCTCTTGATCTTCCTGCTTAAGTTGCCGCATCTTCGTTTGAAGTTTTTAGATTTTGACACCATTTTTCTCATATACTTATATCCTGCATTTGCATCAAAACAAACAATAAAAACTTTAACCAAAACTCATAGGAAATATTATTTGTTTTTGATTCACTATTACTCTGCGGGAGACTTCTACTAAACAGAATCAGTGTGTCATTTGAAAATTTCTTTTTATTTTTTTGGTAGGAAATTACATATTAAACCCTATAGTTTAGAGGGTTTAGCATATTATAGTTTCAAAAGTAACAAATTAAACCCTAAGATTTTTAAAGAGTAATACATTAAATCCTATAGTTTCAAAAGTAACAAATTAAATCTCAATTGATTTAAGTGGAACAGTATTGTGTGGAGTTGAATATAAGCTGAATGTTTAGTTTGTTACTTTTTGAAACATCAGGATTGAATTTGTTACTTTTTGAAATTTCATGGTTTAATTTTCCCCCCCAAAAAAAAAAACTTTCCTAAATGATGTGGTGTGAGTTGTTTGATTCATCTAAGTTCATGTCTCAACTTTTACATCAAACAGAATCGAAAGACAATGCTTCCATCTGGGGAAAACAATAAACCAGTGCCTTTGTTTTTTGGTCTTTCTTAAAGATACGTCAGTTTAAACTTTAATGCATACCTTTATCTTTTTTAATTTGTTGTTCTTCTTCTTCTGAGCTTGCCTTCTGCAAGACCTGAAAGTAACATAGAGAGAGTCAGTGTCACTCTCTTCCTGTATCTAATTATCTTTTGTGAGGTCTGACTGTGATTTGATTGGAGTTTGCTCTTGCAATATCGTGACTGGTTTCAGTTGCAAATCACTTTCATGAAAAAGAAACAGACTTTTTTTTAAAAAAAAGGGTATTGCTATTGGTGGAGCATAGAGTTCTTGATGCAACTTAGGTTACCTCAACCAAACTTTCCAAACGCTTCCTCATCCTTCTTTGAATAAAACCTCTGGTACACTGTTTGAGCAATCTTGTCAGCCAAAGATGTAAGAGGACAAATGCTTAACAACCTTAAGAAGAATCATATAAAAATTTCCAGTGGGAAAAAAAATTCTTGATAGAAATGTTACCTTTACATGGTATTTAACATAGGCATAGAAGTTCAATAGACTCCATACAGTCTTATCTAGTCTTTTACCCTCAACATGGCGTGGCAAAATATCTATAAAAATGTTATGCATAAATTTATTAGATTGATTCTTCTTAAAAGTTATCTGGTATATGGAAAATTAGAAAGATTAAAGTTAGCCACAGTTATCTTAAATTAAAAGAAGCATCGTATAATTTGATATGAAGTTGTCTTTATAATACATGATTAGAGGTACTTATTAGAGTTTTAAAGATGAAAGATTTAGATCTAGAGTATTTGTAATTGTTTGAACTTGTGTTACAATTACTTTTTTCTTTTTTCTAGTTAGTTTTTAAAATTGGGCCAGTTAGTAATAAAATTGTTTTATCAAAATGTGGTTTATAATCAGTCTATCCATTGCATTGTTATTAAGATTGGGAAGAGGATACCAAAAGAGACAAATCCTCCATTTGTGCTCAAATCTTCAATAAGTTCTCCTCTCAGTTCTGGAGGAGGAATGGGTGACCAGGTGCAAGGAGGTGCTTTGGCCCATTCTTTAGAACTCCCCACATCCATAAGTTCCTGCAGGAAAAAAATAACATTGAAGAAAAAGAAGAAAGAGTTCAGTCATTCTGAGGATAATGGTGGAAGAGACCAACTTAAGTGCTAAAACTATTAACAATATATAATTACGAATATTTCTATATCAGCCACAAACCTGAAAGAAGGCTGTCGCAATAATCACATCTGAATTTTCTTTGAAACGCATCGGGAATACTGCTATGCTTTTTTGTGGCTGTCAAACACATGAATTCCTTTCCATTTAGACAAACGGAATCACACAAGAAATTTGAGTATAATTTTAAGCTGTTTAAACTTTTCAATATTGGCTTGAATTTAAAATGTGAATCTTGGCTGAACTTTGTGATAGGCTAAGCTAGTTGTGTAGAGACATTGAATGGTATCAGAGCACAAGAATTTGTGATGCTATTTCAAGAATCAACTTGGGATGGAGGATTTGACCGCACATGGGAATTACCTGTCTGACGACAAAGAAAGGCTCCCTTGGGTGGTAGACTAATTTTATAGGTTTATACATCCCCTGAAATGTAACCTGGGAATTGACATTCTGCAACATTTCTTTCAGCTGAGAACTCAGTAGTGCTGCTTGCACTGCAGATATCTCTGTAATTACCTTGACAGAGTCTAGAACAAGGAAACATGCATCAATTACAATTATTGCAATCTTAGCTTAATTCTTCCTGCATTAATTTATTACTGAATAGCTAATCACTAGCAAGAAAAAAAAAGTTTGTTAAATTAAGCTTCAATACTTGAAAATCCTGCTGGTTTTAATAATAAAGTATATATTTCTGTTTGAATTTCTTCAGGCTTGTAGTCTATTATTATTATTTTGATAGGTAAACTCTATCATAATTTTACCAAATGAACTCTTTAGATAAGGCCCATGCCCACAATAGGCTTCTATTCTATTGTATTTTATCTTTTTATTACTTTTTAAAAACTGTTTCTTCCCGACATGCAAATCATGTAATCAACTACTTTTCAACTCAACTTATTAAAATTTCATTTTGTTAGTGTTCCCTTCCATGCTCTACCCAATTTCTTTTACTTTCTTTGCAGGATTATTAGGAGGTAAGTCAGTTTTCCTCGACTAGTTTAGTATTTCTTCATTCTTCTCTGAAATTGCAATACTAGTGAGGTGGCTGCCAAACTAATTAAATGGTATTTCTCTTGAAACTTTAATCTGTCTGCTTGATGCGCAGGAGGTGTGTGCTCTTTCTTTCTATGTCTTAGCTTTTGTTTATAGATGTATACTCTATCAAATCACATTGTAAAAGTTTATGCTTGTGTCTATCCTTTGCTGCAGTAAGCAGACAGTTTATTAATCTCCTGTTTACTTTAACTTCACCCCAGTGCCCAATAACCTGGGTCATCATATCCCTGATGTTAATCTGTTCAAATGCTCATACATCCTATCTTTTAGTTTGAGTAGTTAGTGTCTAGTAGCATACCATTTCATCTTTATGCTCTTCATGATATTTGTGTGGATTACAGGTGGAAAACAATTTTTTAAAGAAGTAAAATAGAATTCTGTCAATTACCTTTGTAAAATCCAAATTACTATTAAAATTTGAAAACTTTTATCTGTATTTTTTGGCAACCAAGCCATAGCTAATGCATATTAATCCCCCATTCACAGTATTATCAAAATTGTTGAAACTAAATCAAAAAAGGGGGGGTGGCGTGGGTTGGCTTTTGACTATCAATGAAGTGATGTAAAGGATTACCACACACCTTTGCCACTTGGAATCTTATCAAAGTTAAGTCTTAGAGTAAGCTGGTATCCTTCTTTTGCTGGTTCAACAATCTCTGCAGCATCAGAACTAACTCCCTTCACCATCTCTCTAGTGTAATGGGATTGCCCATGCCATTGCAGAGTATCTTGGGACAGTAGTGGGGTGGATATTGACAAGTAGGCATGATGTGGATCTGATGCAGAAGACTGTTCAACATTAGAGGGGAATCATCAGAATATTTCTAAAATGGTTTGTTAATACTTTTAAAACCAAAATGACTAGCGTGCAAAGATTTCTCATTCCCCAAAACGTCTGCCACTTCAGTCTCCCCTAAAATTGGGTTCTGAAAATTTCATTTTTATTCCTAACTCTTGCTCAAAGATGTAATCTTTATTATTGGCTTCATGATCATGATATTTTCCATATAAATCTCAATAACTGAATCGTTAGGTCTCTTCAATTTTTGTCTTCAGTACCTAACCATGACCTCTCCCTGGTCTCGCAAAAAGTGGGAGTTTTGTGCATTGGGTACGACCTTAACTCCTAAATCATATGTGGAGCTAGGAAAGTTCTATGCATGATGAAATAATTTCTTGATGCATCCATGAGAATGCATAAACTGAATCTGCGTAAAGGAATCATGAGTTTATAAATGCACACAAATTCACAACTTGCTGATTTTAGTGGTAGATCCAGGTGCAAATAAGTATAGCCTTCACATAAGCATCATGTTATTGGTAGATCCAGGTGTAAATAATATTAGTGGCAAGACAACTTAGCAAGTTGTGAAAAATGTATTTTATGTGTTATAGACTTACTGGTGAAAGAAACAAAAAATTGGATGTTTAACTCATAGACTAAAATATATCCAGGTATATGTAGAATAAGAGTGCCGAGGTGGTTTTACCTGTATATGGTATTCCACAGCCCCAAATTCATACAGGTGATGGTCCATCTCCATGGGCTTTTCAGCGCTGTTATGAGAGGAATAAAGTTGATCATCATAATGGTTATGATTTTTTTTTTTTTTTAATAGTAGAAAGGTTATAAAATTTTTTCTAAAACTTTTGCAATTTATTGGCGCTCCATATATTAACAACTAATCAAATTGTCAAGCAACTTCTTCATACTCTAGTGTAGGAAGCAGACATATTATAGCATGAGATAGGGACTCTACAAACTGTGTGGTATACGGATTTCAATTAAATTAAGAAAAAGATCAGTATATTTATACTTGAAAGGAAAATTTTACACTTCAAGAGCTTTGCAGCTCAACTAGCATGTCTTGGTATTTGTAATTGAAAAATTCAATGCTCAAATACCAAATCTCTCTGCTAACTATAGAATTATCCAAAAAGAAAAAGAAAAAAGAAGAAGCAAATATTACTATCTAAAGAAGTTCACCCATCAACTACGAAGTGTGAGTATTAGGCAATGATAAGTGATTCTTTTGCTCGTTTCGGTGATGTGACGCATCCTTTATAGAATCGTTTGTGTTGTGTTGTGTTGTGTTGTCCCCTCCATTTGAGTTTGACAATCAAAAATGGTGAAGACAGGAATGACTGTTTCATCATTTCATGCTGCTTGGTGGAAGATGCAGCTATCAACTACACTATTTTATGCTAATGGATATTCCCACCCACCATTAATGAACCACATTTCGTTGCTTGTCTTGTTGTCCACCTGGATGACACATTCTCCTGTCCGCCAAAATTTCTTAGAATAATTGCCCCTACATTACATATCCCCCACATATAGAAGCCCCATTTTACACATTTTCGGTTGTTGCATATAGTGATATTTTTGTGAACGTCATTCATTTGCTCTACTTTTTCCTACAAAAGATCAGAATGTACTTTATATTCCCTATATTTGCTAACCATTTTAAAGTTGTGTTTGAATGAATAATTTGAAAACTTAAATTTTTTTTTTTTTTTAAATAATGGAGTTTCTACATGTAGAAAAATCAACTCTGTCAAATGAATTTTTGGAGAGATGTATTCAAAAATTGTATATTTATTAGAATATTATATTTGGAATGACTTTGGTGATGGTGTTAATATTTTCATGACTCAGTGGGTTTAATGGTTCGGTTTAGGTTGGGTTGGTACTTAACTTGAACTCAACATGATCATTTAGAGTGGGGAAGAATGAAGATCTTGAGAACTCCATTAGATCTGGTCGAAGATCTCGAGATCTCCTCCACATTTGGTCGGAGATCTTGAGATCACCGCCAAATATGGATGAAGAACTCGGAAAATGGTGGAAGGGAGGGGTATTGGTTGAATTGGCTCTGATAGTTTAGGGAGGTTGAAAATTGAGACTTGAATTGACTTCGTCAGATCTTAATTTGACAAAATTGTTGTCGATTTCCATTGTTATCAAATCGAATGGTTACGGTAAGACGGTTCCGTCAAGTCTGGTCGAATTCGAACAGCCTACTCAAGGATACCCTCACTTCCACCAAAAAAATTAAAAGGAATACTCTTACTTTGTGTGGGCAATATAACTATAAAAGACTATTTATAATCAATATTCCTTATGGTTGTAACACTAATAGTAGGGTAAACACTTATGTATGAAAATTGTAATATTAGTAGAATTTATATAATGACATCTTTCTTGAAATTCAAACTTAAAATTTAAATGCTTAAAAATTCAAAGTTCAAAATTTCATATATTCTTAAACAACTCTCTTGCAAGTCAGAACAATAGAAATTGATTTTAGAAATTCTCAAATTATAACATTAATGCCAATAGCCTTATAGCTCAACTAACACATTTTGATGTTTCTGGTTGAGGTTCAAATTTCCCCTCGCCATTGTTGTAACTTGTAACTATTGAACCATCCCCCCCCCCCCCCCCAAAAAAAAAAAAAAAAAAAAAAAAAGAAGGGAAAACACAACCTCCTCCAAACTATGAACAATATTTTTGTGATGAATGACCTTATATATGTTTCCGAATAATAATATCTCAAATGTCAAGCATTATATTTATAGGGTTTATTTGAGCTACCTAGTTATCAAGCTAGTGTTGGATATCTCTACTTTGAATTTTGAAATGCATTTTTACATATTTCTAGGCATGAGAATTCATTTTGTATCTTTTGGGCATGGTAACCCCTTTTGTGTGTGTGTGTGTGTGTGTGTGAACATAATAAGAATGCATTCTTCATTTCACATTTTCTAAATCTCAAACAAGAAACTTCAAAAGTACGATGATTTTAATTTTTGCTTGTCATTCGCATTTTCTATAAAGCTATTGGGCCCTATCTAGATCATCAGTTTGGAGGCTCCGCATCCAATGATGCTTTCCCTTTTTCTTTTTTTGGATGAAATTTCTTTCTTCACTTTTCCTTTGTTATTCGATCAAATCTCTGGAAGAAGATCACATCTTTGTCGCAGGGGCCAGGGAGAGGGAGAGCATGACCATGTGCATGAGAAGAGGAGAATTGCTTGGTGAGTAAAGTTGGTGGTGGTGGCATCTTCGAGAACTTGAAGGCATATTTGGTTTATAATAATATTTGTTTTTTTTTTTTTTTATTAATAATATTTTAACCTTCTACGGTTCTACCATAACTTTTAGTTATGAATTTTTTGAGAATTAAAAAAAAAAAAATTTGATCTTACATGATGATTTGCTTCCCTTGTATATATATGACTTAAAGGCATTTTTTTTTTCTTTTGTTTTTATTATGAACTATCTTATTGTTCAAAACTTTATAAAAATGTTTATTACTTTACATATGAATTTTAATTAAACTTATATCACATGGACTTTACATATGGATTTTAATTATACTTATATCACAAGGACATATGATTAGTTTCAAGAAGATTTAAATTTGTTTAAGAAGCATTATTTAATACATTTTCTTCTAAATCAATTTACAAGTTTTCAAAATCACCTATGTTTGGTTTAAACTTGAATTAAATTAATGAAAAAGGGTCACTAACTAGGAAAATAAAGCAAAAAGTAAGCTATAAATGTTATTATAACTATGCTTATTAACTTTCATGTAAGATAATATTTTGGAATGAAGGAAACATAAACGGCACTAAAGAGGGAGAGTGCTAATAGTACTATTGGCTTGTAGAAAAGTTTGTTGTATCCTTACTACAGCTAACCTATGGCCTAACTATTCTAGTCTCTACAATTAAACATCTTGAAAACCCCATAGATCGATAGTGTGATGGATTGAACTTAGAACTTCCGGATTTACATCACGTTACAGACCAATGAACTTGCCACTCAGTTATCCCCTTTGGGGTCTAGTATTACTCTTAAAAAATCTCCTATATACTAGAAAAGAAATCTTTTTTGTCCGGAAAACAAACGACGAAGGCAATTAGGCTTGAATTATGATACTTGTTAGGAACAAACATGGTTAACAAGATATTTGAATATATAAAATGTTCTTACCGGTACAGTTTGAGTAGGACATCCTTCAATGCCGGAGATGCTCTTTCAAAGCATGCCATCCTCAGAAACGCTTGATTCAGTCTCTCTCTCTCCACAAATATGGGTAGTAATAGAAGTGTAGAAGTGAACTGAGATAGAATATTGCATTTGCACCCTACTTGTTTTGGAGGTTATGAACTGAACTTTGAGTAGAATTTAAGTTCAGTAATGTTGCAATAATGTTTGGAAACATTTGAAGCAAGTACTTTCCCCATCATTCTCTAATCTATTTGTCATTCACTTGGGTAAAAACCACGCCAAATTGAGAGTCTGGCTGTATCCTCTTCTTCCTAGATTTTGCTTTTGGATCCCATTACAAAGACCAATAATATCGAGCCTTCATTTGCTGATTTGCACTATGTGACAGACATTTTTTGGACTAACATTTCATATTTTTGGCAAATCATAATTTACAAACGTAATAGCTGGAATTAAAATAATCACTCCAAGACAATTTCAAACTTAAACGTGTCCCAATCCTTACATGTTGAAAGGTCTATATTGAATTTGGCAAATACAATCTATAGAAAAGTCGTGAGCCTTGACTTTCTACCATCTATATTTAATACTGAACTTACAATGACAAATGTACGGCAGGCTTGTAATGACAAACTCACCCACGTGGGAATGACAAAGCCTGTTTTTTTTTTTTTTTTTGAGCAATGACAATGACAGTATGCTGTTCCATAAATAATACTCGTTCCTTTTCAAAATGTGATCCTATTTAAAGGAACATTATTTAATGTATCGTTTGTATTTTAAAAATATAAAAATTTTTAAATTTACTCTCATTAATTTATTGTCATATTAAAATAAATTAATTTTTTATTTTGGTCATTTGCTTGTCAGAAATTTCTATTTAAAAAATAATGATATTGACTAAATTAATACGACATTAAAAGATTATGGACTAAATTGACACAATTAAAAAATTATGAGCCAAATTAAAATATTGTGTAAATGATAAGAACTATTAGAAAAATAATGACATTGACTTTATAAATAAAGTAAGTAAAGGCATAAAAACAAAAAATTATTTATTAATTTTAAAAAGAAAACTTCATTTTGAGACATTACAAAATAGAGGATCAATCATTTGAGACGGGACTATTTTATTACATAAGGCCGGTAAAACCAAAATTGTATCTACGTTATTCTCCAATGCCGTAGTACTGAACTGAACCATATATTTCTGTTTGCTGATTTTACATTTCTAACTAATTGTATTTCTTAATATTTTGGATAGTAATAAGTCGTCTCAATAATTGGGTGCAAAGGGTCTTCATGTTCACTTTGTCAAGTCTAAGACTCTAGGCCCACCCTTAACATTGAAAGGGGCATCTTGCAAACTTGCAAAGCGTGAGATACCCACACTTGCTTATAAAATGCCTACTTCGTGTTCCGACGTGACATTATCTTAAAAAATGAAAAAGATACACAAAAATAAATAAATAAAAGGATGACACACTTTTTGTTTGTTATTGAGGATTTTCGATCTCGTACCTAAGAATTAAGTCTATAAATAAAGTGACAGAGCCTGAATATTTTTTCAGAGAGGCAATTTATAATATTATATATATTTATTTATTTTCAATAAAAATTAAAAGAGGGTGGGAGGAATTTTAACCTAGTGCACCATAAATACACCCTCACCTACCTCAAAGATAAACCTAGCATGTCCCAATCGTTTGGTAGTTGGGGAAGAAAGCCATGCCTCACCTAAACAATTAATACTTCTCCACGCATAAGATGACATTCAGAGGCATCCAAAAATGAGGTCGAAGAGAAGTATATATTCATTTTAGCACTCGATCGGTATATCAATGAATGGGGTGTATATTATATATGTAATAATAATTTACATGCTTGTTTAGCCTAAAGTGTTAGATTAAATAATTTTAAATCCTTGAAAGAAACCCATTCCACGGTCTTCGATTTACATTGTATAATCAGTATCTCTCTAGTCTCTACCACCCTAAGATAGTAATTAATGTCCTCAAAAGCTTGTCGTTTCCCTTGTCCAAGCAATGGTGGCAAATCCACAAAATACTTTTGGCAATACACAAAATACTTTTTAAAATAACCTGTAATTGGACTTAAGATAAATATACTTTCCTTTTCTTTTTTCTTTTTTTTTTTTCTTTTTTTAGTAGCTAATTCATACCTGTATCATGGATGACAAATTGACAATCCATTCTTTTCCCTTTAGTAGTCTAAGCTAATAAGCAATAGCATATGACCAATTGCAATTGCAGAATTGCTCCTAAAACCCTAATTTTATTCTCCTTTATGCATGTTAAGGTGTTCATGCTAAAAAGAATGTGTTCTTATCATTTAGTCCTTTAAGTATGAAGTTGATCATAGAAAATCATTTTAGTCCTTTAGTCTTAAAGGAATAAAATGATTTTTTAATAAAATTACTGAACTAAAATGATCAACTTCAAATTAACTTAAATGACTAAATTATTTTTGGATAAAGTTACTTGACTAAAATAACCAATTTCAAACTTAAAGAATTAAAATGGTTTTTGGGCAAAAAATTTTTTTGAGGAAAAACACAATTTTTGGGCAAAGTTAGCAGATGTAAATTGCATTTTTACCAATTTGTGTTACTTTTTTAATCATCATGGTTTAATTTGTTAGTTTTGAAATTATAGGGTATAATTTATTCCTTTCTAAAACTTCATGATTTTTTTTATTAAAAAAAAAAAAAAAACTGTTTTTTGTGGAGAAGATTATAGAAACAACTTCAGAGATTAATTTATTACTTTTGACACTATAAGGTTTAACCCTTAGACTATAGGGTTAAAATGAAAATTTCCCTATTTTATATATAACATTCTGGTTTTGCGCATTTCGTATTTCGGGATTAGTCCAAAGTGCTTTCTTTAGAAGGATTCCTTTGAAAACCATATCTTTATTATGTTCACAAATAGATATTGTGGTATGAAGTGACCTTAATCAAGTGGCTATATTTATTCTCAGCAAAAAGGTGGTTATATTCATTTTATTTTGGTGTCTAAATATTCTAAGCTTAACAAATTCGATTTTAGATTTTCTCGAAGTTGAAGTTGGCGCAAATTGTTATTTTCATAATGCGTCCATGTCATGCATAACAGTTTGACGATTTGCATATATATATATATATATATATTGGCACAGATACTTTCCCATTAAGATAAATGCACTCATTTTTATCTGATTGAAAGGGAATCTGGCATAACTTCAAATTTTTAGGCATATCAATTGTTTTTTAGCATAAATTTGTTTGAATAGTTTGCAGAGACTTGTCTATTTTACTGTAAAGTCAAATTTTAGATCAAATTGGTTAGTTGTTGGGCTTTTTTTGTGTTTAAAAATGTCAAAATATTGTTAAGAGAATCATATTCAAATTTATTTTAGTTGAGCTTAAAAAAATTCTAGAGTCGGGGTGTTCAAAATTTTATTTGAAGGGTTCAAAAAAAAAAAACTTTCTATTAAAAAAAAAAAATTTCACAAAATAATATTGTTTCTTAATATTGGGCTAGCTAGGTTTTTATTTTTTTATTTATTTTTTTTAAGTTTTGTTTTTGTTAAATTTTTGGGTTGGACTAATTAGGTTATGCTGGTTAGGTTGATTGAAGGAGAGGGGTGTTTAAGGTTTTGGAAGAGGTGAGCCCAACTATGAAAATAAAAAATTTTATGGCCAGGGGGTCCGAGGGCCCAAGCTTGGCCCCCCCTTTGGTTTGTCCCTAGGATGCTAGTTTTTAATATATTTTGTTACAACCACTAAGGTAGTGGCGAATTGTAAATGCCAAATAATAAAGTGGTGTTAGTAGTATGTTTAGATGAGAATCAATATAACTTGATCATTTAACAGTTGTGAAAAATATTTTATATGTAATATTGTTCTAAATAAAAAAGATATATATATATATATATATATATTTTTTAATTTAACTTGTTTATTGTCGTATTCCACTAATAATAAGATTGTAAAATATTGTATTGATATTAAAAACTTAATAATTCAACTGACACCAAAATGTTTTTAATAGAAATGTTTAAGATTTAAATCCCCTTAATCCATTGTAAATGTCAAATTTATTACATTTTTTTTTAAATTTTTAAAAAAGTTGCATTTGCTATGTTTTTGTGGCCAACTTCTCAATGACATGGCTAGATGAAGATTCTAATTTAATTTAACAGCTCAGATCTATTGTACTTCATAACGTGGATATAGGGAGTTGGGATTAGGATCCGGTGCAATACTCCTATCTACCTTATGTATTATTGAAGACTTATGTATTAGCTTTTTACTAAAATTTTTAATTTATTTGCTAAAAATAGTAAAAATATAACTGTATTAAAAAAAAAAGATTTTAAAAAATTGTACATAAACAAATAAGTTAATCAATTAACCCAAAAAAAAAAAAAATCAAAAGCTAACCAAAGTACAATCATTCAACAAAGGGATTCAATTCGTACTAAAGGCTGTTTAGGCTTGACAAGGGGAACAAAATATTTTGGTACAGGTATATCATTTAAAGATTATATATATATATATATAGTTGTAGAGCCAGAAAATTTTTTCCTAGGGGGCCAAGCTAAATATATAATGAAAAAATTTAAATCCAAAGAATAACACACACATATAATATTTATTTATTTCCTATACATGGAATGTTTGTAATTTTGATTTAAAATATGATATTTTCTTACCTAAACAAAAATATTTACATCAAATAAGTGTCTACATCTTTGCCAAAAAAAAAAAAAGTAAGTTTTGAAATGTTTAAAAATATACAAGTAAATTTAATAGAAATATAATATAATTAAATTATGTATGGTATAAATTAAATGAATTAATGCATTTTTTAATTATATAAATGCAATACATGTTTTTAGGACTGGGGGGGGGGGGATTATTGAAATTTATGTCCAATTTTTTTTTTTTTTATACCAAAAATACAAGAGGCGGAAGGATTTTTGAAAAGTTAAGGAGGTCATTGCCAGGGATGGCAATTTCTCCTTGCCCCGCCTTGACCTGCCTCACTTTGCTTCGCCACGCGAGAGTTTTCCTTGCCCTACAAAGGTGATGGGGCAAGATTTTTTTCCCCACTGTGCCCCGCCTCGCTCTATTGTATTACTAAGTATTTAAATGCATGAATATTAAGATCTTTTGTTTTATTGTGATATTATATTGTTACACACTATGGGTAATATTATTAAGTCCTTACTAAAAATTAGTTTGATATGATGCAATAAATTTAATTGTAATTTTAAGTATATTTATATTAACGAAACCATTATTTTTTTAAAATTGTAATATATATGAAATAGGGTGTGACATTAATACGAAGTAAAGTTTTGTGAGGCGAGGCAGGACGAGGATGGGGTAAAACAAAACTACTTGCCCCTGCCCTGCCTCACCCCACCTCATTGCCATCCCTGGCCATGGCTCCCCTAGCCCTCCTCCCTCTGCCCCTGTATGTATGTGTGTATATATATACATATATTTTTTGTTGTATGTCTTTATAGACATATTAATGTTTTATAATATTTTTTTAAATTTTTTAAAAATTTCAACTATATTTTTATTGTACCAGCATAAACTTAAATTCTAGCCTAAACACAAAAAAAATCCTCTATTCTATCAATTCAAACCAGTACAACCTTGTGTTTTATTCGATGCAGTTTAGAAGAAATGTTGGTACTAATTTTATGGTTGATATGGTATATACCATTGATACGGTTGGCATCGATACAAAATTTACTTCCCCGACACACTGCCATTACACACAGCCGGGTCTAATTAGATAAGATAAGATCCAAGTCTTATCAGCTTGCTAGAAATTCTCTTCTTCTTTTTCTTTTTTTTTCTCTTTTTTTTTTAACAATGAAAAAAAATAGTAACTATTTTCGTCTAATATTTGACTCGTGCATCATATAGATTGAACCTAATAGGTGTAGGCGTAAGCTCACATGAATGTTTGTTTGGGATCTACTTATTTTATTGAAATTGAAAATTTTTTGCTAAAAATACTAAAAATAAAGATAAAAATTAGTTGAAATAGTACAGTATAAGACCCATGAATAGTACCAAAAAATACAATGGGATCCATAAATAGTAGCAAAAATAAGTTAAATAATAAAATAAGTTGACAAAAATAAGTGTTGCCCAAACGCACACGAAGTCACAACAGTCAAGCAAGGAAGACTAAAGTCAGTCAGCATCAGAGTATACAGATTTTGTGAAACTATAGGTTGCTGCATAAGGGAGAGAAAAAGGTGGTGCCACTTAGGAAGAAATAGGGAAAAGAAAACTAGTATGTTTTGTAAAGACAATAATAAGATTTTCTTTGGGTGTTACAACCTCATGGAATTGTTATATATGAAGTGACTGAAAATCTCGTGTGAGTTCACATAAATTCCTAGAAATAATATATTATTGTATTTTGTGTGAATCTTAAGTTAGACATAATTTTAAGAAGATATATTGTAATTAATTTTATAATAAATACAATTATTTGGAATTTGTTTTGTAGTTTTTCCTTGTATGTGGTTGATTTCTTAGCTTGTTGATAATATTTTTGGGTGATTGATTAAAATTTTTATTTGAGTTTCTTAATTCACATGAGAAATGAGAATAGATTGGACCCAACAAACTCCTCTTCACAATTCAATTATTATATGAATGAAAATTCCATTAAACCAATACTATTAACTAAATGTTCATTAACATTTTTCCTAAAAAAAAATGCTCATTAACATAAGTTGCACAATCAAACTAAAAAAAAAGGTTCCAACTAAAAATTGACCAATTTTCAATCTATACTCCAAAAATACTTAATATTATTAGATTTAGGTATATGATTCTCTCTCTCTCTCTCTCTCTCTCTCTCTCTCTCTCTCTCTCTATATATATATATATATATAAATAAAGTTTTTGAAAATTCATATTTTACCATACCATTATTATAATATATAGTTTTTCATTATATTAGTTTAAACTAATTAGATTTTTTTTTAAAGGACCCCAACCAGCCAACACTAACCAAATTTAAATGGAAAATACTAAAAATACAAATTATTTTACATACTTGTTTACAAACTGCTAATATGGTAAGTGGTTATTGATAAATAAAAAAGTTATATTAATTATGGACCTATATGAGAACCAGTAAGAATTTACTATATCAATAGTTTTTAAAATAGTTTGTGGGTGTAGTATTAGTCAATTTAAATTAAATTAGATCTTTTATAAACAAATTATAATTAAATTAAACAATTTTTTTCTACAAATTCTATAATTTTACTTTTTATTTATTAATACTTAAACAACTCAACACTTAGCAAATTTGGATTAAATTAAATTTAATCTTCTCTAAACAAGCTCTAATTAAATTTGAATTAGGAAGGTTCTTCTATAAATTTTATAATTTTTATTTGTTAAAATTGATTTAAAAATGTATTAATATACATATATATATGCAATATCTTTTGTCGAACTTTCCCTTACCTTACACCAGTTAACAACTCTCATGTATGGAAAAATTTTAGGTACTGAATACTGTATATCAGGTTTTCTAATTAAATTCAAACACATGATCATATTGACTAATGAAATATAAACATTGCTATCTTTCTCAAAGACATTTAAAATTAATACAACTATGTGTTTAAATTTTATTAGGAAATCTAATGTACTACATCTAAGAAACTATACCTGAAATTTGTTTTTTTTGTTTTCGTTTTTGTTTTTTCTTTTGTAAGTAGTTACAACAATGGGGGAGGGAGATTTGATATAAGGAGTTGTACCTAGATTTCACCCATAACATATATAGTGCATCTCAATCGTAACACATAAATTTGAGGCTTCTTAAAAAAAAAAAAAAAAAACCTTAACATCATGGATTTGGGAACAAAAATTTTAAGAAGAAAAAATGATTAATAAATAATCCTTAATTTGTTACTCTATAAAATAAGCAGAAGCCTTGTGCATGCTTTTATTTGTGTGCTTAAATTTTTAAAATAGAAATTAAAATTTTTATATTATATAGATATGATATATAGATTACTTTTATTATTAGACCAAGATATGAAATAGTTTTTAAGATAGGCAGCACTGAAACCAAGTGCCTTATTTGACGACAAATTATTTTATCAATCAAACAAACTAGAACCCACAATATAAGTAACTCTTTGGATATAAAGAATTTTGAAATTTTCAATAATTATAAATATGAAAAAACATGGAGCATAGAAATAGATATATTTAAGACATTTTTTAAATTCAACAATTTTTCTCTTTACCTTTTATATTATTATCTATAACTTTTGTCTTACCTTTTTGTCCCTCATTTGTGTTTTTAGGAAAATTATAAGGTAGGACCAAGAGTTTTGTAACTCAACTGGTTAACACCTCATAATATTTCAATAGAAACAATAATCAAATTCCCACTTTTTTATAACTATCGAATTATCTAAAAAAAAAAAAAAAACCCAACAAATAAAGTTAGTTCTATATATGGTAAATTGTGAATATGCTTGAATGATATATATACAAAATGATTGAGTTACAAAACTTTTGGTACACCAAAGATTCAAATGTTGTACAATTCTTTTGGCTTTTGGTTCTTTTGACGTGGGATTGGAACTTCTTGCTTGTTTCTGTAATTAGAGCTGAGAATTGATTTCCTTCGTCAAAAAAAAAAAAAAAAAAAAAATAATAATAATAAAAATAAAAAACAAAAACATATACTCAAAATTATGCATCACCCAATTTGGTCACAAAGCCCTGTCATGTAATGACCCATTTGTACAAAGCAAGCAGCCACAGACACAGTAAGACTTTTATTATTATATTTTTACCCAAAAAAAAAAAAAAAAAGACTGATTAATTTATAACGAGAATAACTAACAGTATGGCAGAAGAAGCAGCCTCTCAGAGCCTTCCGATAAGAATCATTCTCCTCACCTGACACAGACAATTTCAAGAATTCCTACAATTCCTTAACTCTAACTCTAACTCTTAACAACCACATTCTTAATTTTCATGCCCATACTCACCAATCACAAGAGTAAACGCTCTCTGTTTTTGTTTTTTTTTTTTTTTTTTTTTTTTCCCCTGTTTTAATTATTAGTAGTAATATTTATTTTTATATATATTTATTTAAAAATAAAATATTAATCCCCTCAAAACCTGGGGGGATTGTTCTTATCTTATTAATCCAATCAAATTGTTACTCTCTCGCAGATCTATGATCTGTCCCCATCCAATTCAATCAAAATATTATCTCATTCATTTTTTTTTTTTATAGTATTCGTTCTGAAACCATAATTCTCTGTCATTTTCTCGGCAAAATTTTGCGCTTTTTTTACTCTCTCTCTCTCTCTCTCTAAGTGACGGTCTTCTTGGTTCTAATGGTTTCAGATTTATGATTTTCTCTGTTCTCCAATTCCTTCGTTGAAAGCATAAGCTGCACATGAGCGTTGACCCTGTCTCTGCATTGGAAAGAAAAAAAAAATTTAATTAAAGCCAGAACCGTCTCTAAATTTTGAATCTTTTGATACAGGGTCTGTGAAATCTTGATTTTCAGGCTATTGGGTGAATTGGGTTTCTCTTTTTTGGTGAAAGGTGAATTGGGCTTCTGATGAATTACGAATATCCAGCGAATTTTCGATCAAAGATTGGTCCTTTGCTATATTTTCATCGGAGCTAATTGGCAAAGAATTTGGGTTCACAGTTTGAGGATAGTGTTAACTTTTTGATGGAAACGGATGCTACAGATGTTAATGGATGCAAAAGTGAGGTTCCGTGTACTGTAGAATCTCCAAAGGTTGAGGATCAACATGTTAATGGAGAGGAGGATAGTGAGTCTAATTCATTATTGCCGCCTCGGCGAGATGAGATGTTGAGGAAGTCGGAGAAGACGAGGCGAAAAGTGCAGTGGAACGATAAGAATGGGAATAAGCTCGCTGAGGTTTTGGAATTCGATCCGAGGTAATATACTTGTGTACATAAATATAAATGGTTTTTGACAAAAGTTTTGGAAATTTGATGATTTTGTTGTGGTTGTTGTTTTGTGATTTGGCTTGGTTGTTTGAGTAGTGAGTTTCTTGGTTTGGAAACTTGTTGTAGCTGATACATGAAAGATGGCAACTTTATTTATCTAGCTAAAGTATGTTTTTAACGCAAGAACTAGCATTTGCATCTAACGTTCTGTGAGTAGCCAAGGCTGCCAAGCCATGGGCGATGACTTGTAGTGGCCAGAAAGAACAGTAACTTTGTTTGATCATGTCAAAATGGTCAATTGTTCTGAGTGAGTTGGTGCCAATAATAGACATTACCTTAATGATACTGTACATTTTTCTGGTATTGAAATGCAGTTTGAGGATTGGGTTGATCAATTGCAGTATGAGCAAAGCTTGACCTATTTGCAGTTATAAGCTGTTGTTGCTTAGAACTCTATTCTAATAGTGGAAAGATCAACCTAACAGCAGAATAATAGTTTTCACCGACGAAAATAGTTAATGAAAATAGTATAGTCTAAATCTTGGTTTTATGTTTTGTTATGGTTAGCATTATTATTATGTATCATCCAAAATAAAGCCATGTTGGCTCTTTGGTTTCAACTAAAGTTTATAATCATCTCTATCTTCAAATTATTGACTCGGACCAAAATGCATTACAATTATTTCACCAACTAAACAACTTGTGAATAAGAATATTGTTTTTTCATTGTATTGTTGTAAACTGCTCTGGCAGTACATTGTCTTTGTAGTTTGATCTATGGGACATAAAATTTTTTGGAGCATTTTTTATTGATGATTTGAGTCTATGTATGCTACGCTTGCTCTGTTTAGCCTTTGTTTATGCACTCCTATGCCGTACACAGGCCCATCATTTTGCTGTGGTAAAAATCATGAGTAGGATGTGAGCTTGTTTCTAAAAATTATGGTGGTTCAACAATTTATTCTTTTTCTTTTTCTGGATTTGCATATAATTATGGCTTCATTGTGGTGTGATCATGCATCTAACACCATATGCTTGCTACATATAATATTACTTGACTGGATTTAGCTTATGTAAGATATTTCATTATTCGTATATAAATTCCATTTTTGGTCCATTGAAACACAAGAAAGTCTTTGTTGATCTTTCAGATTCATTTTCTTCTGATTCTTTCTTTGTTTAATATCTTCTATGCTCCCAGTCTGGCTACAAATTTGGTAATTCATGGAAATAATTTTGTAAAGAAAGTGCTGCATTAGTTTTATGAAAAAATAGTATGCAATGTGGAGACAGGCTTTCTAAGTGAATGCGGATGATGATAGTTGCTAGAAGATTTAGAGTGATACTTTGTGATCAGAAACATGTTTGTAGAAAGATAGAAGCTCAATTGAGTGTATGAGATGGATGCGTTTGGACTATGAAAAATTGAGCTAGAATCAAGTGTTATAAAGAGAAAAAAAGAGATGCATCAGGGTTTTGGAACTTTATGGTTTACTTTGCCAAAGCGTTAATCAAACTCATCACAATATTGATTCTGTCCTTACTCCCCAAAGCTTTTGTGCTTTCTGAAGAGTATAATTGACAGAATTTAATTGCTGTAAGCTGAAATAATTTTGTTCTAGCAGAGCCGTAACCTTAGGCTGTTGCCAGCTTATTCAACTTTGAAAAATGATTATGCTCCATCTTCAACATTATTTCTTCTGACAAGAATTTACAAATTCATGTATTGGTTACAAGTGTATTATAAAGACCTTAGGCTTAGAGCATTTCATATTTAAAAAACTCTCCTGGAACATGAGCCTCATTTTAATCTTCATAGCCTAATTTTGAGGATAGTATAGTTTCTCTAAACTGAAACACTGAGTTCGAGGAAATTGAAGTTACTTTTAAAAAAATCCATATAAATTCGGGTTGGGCTGTTTTTATCATACTCCGCTTTTCGCTGTGTTTGATTGTTTCCGCAAGATGGTGGATGTTGCTATTAGGAAGGCTGGGGCAGATGCAGAAAAAGTTGAGATGGAAATAGGAATCTTATCATGTTTTTCTATTGTGTTGTATTTTGGATTGTCTCATGTGATACCTCAAAAGGATGAGACATACATCCAACTTTTTAGGGCACACGGAGTTATGTTCTGAAGGCCAAAAAAGATGTTTGTCACATGGTTTATATGTATACCCAGGTGCTACTGATGGCAACAGCTTATCACATTTACAATATCCATTAATGGTTATGTACTGCTTATGTTGAGGAGATGAGTGCCTTCACATGTCTAGCATGTATTGATCATGTCTCAAAGAAATTGGTGAAACATTTCATTGAAAACACCCCCTTGGTTTAGCACACTTTACCTTAATAGTTCACAGTCAGATGAATTGAAGACAACACACACACACACACACACACATGTATATTTTCAAATCTTCAGTTTGAGATAGATTCATTGCCTTCAGAGATAACTCAGTTTTCATGCATCCTAACATGTAAAGTTGCAAGAAACTGGTGAAAAATAATTCAAAGAAAACAATCCTGGGTTTAACATTACTCTTCTCTGCTGCTCCCTCTTTTTTTTTTTTTTTTTTTTTTTTTTTTTTTTTTTTTTTTTCAAAGAAAACAATCCTGGGTTTAACATTACTCTTCTCTGCTGCTCTCTCTCTTTTTTTTTTTTTTTTTTTTTCAGTCTGTTTCTTTGCCTTAAAACTAAACCAGAACTAGGCAGTATATATTCCCTATGCACTCCTGTTTAAGTTGTGAAAGAATGCTATGACATATGAGCTTAACCTTAGAATTTATGATATGATTTAATTCTGTATCACATACTTGTCTGTATATTTTAGTCTATAACTATCACTCATTCCTAGTCCCCTGTTTGTGCCTGCAGTGATGCAAGTGACTCTGATGACGAGGATTCAGATTCTTGCATCTGTACCATAATGTAGATATCATTCGGTACACCCTGTTTCAGAAAATATCTGCTGGCTAAATTAATGAGGCATTCTCTCCAACATTTGACGATTATAGTATAAATTGGCCTTCTCTCATCTTCTTGTTGTAAAGATAGACCAAGGGTCGAAGACCAGTCTTATGTTTGGCATGATTTGTGTGCTATTCATTATAAGTGAAGTCTAACCATTTCTTAGGTGAGATTTTGATGAGTTATGGGCGTATTCAGAGAATGGATCTCCTTCCCATGATAGAATCAGATGAGGATGATGGCAATATTGCTTCCATGATTTGTAACATATTCAATAGAATTGGGCTTTTCGATGCTTTGCCATGTACATTGAAATGTTTTGTAGAATATACATCCAAATGAATATTTTGGATTTAATGAAGCAGCAGGAACCTCAATTCCATTTGCTTCTGTTTTTCCATTTCTACTTTCGCCGGCACAATTTTTCATAATGCAAGACAACTCCATCTACATGATTAGTCTGCTGAGACATAGTTCTCTTTCTTATCTGTGTCCCTTTGTGCATTTAAAGAGAGTTTCATCTAACGTGAACATGCCTAGTGAATAAAAATATTGAATTGGCATTTATCTTGCTCCTTAGAGAAGCATAATGTGCTAAATAACTTAGAACATGTGTTAAATGTAGAAGTTTTTTCATTCAGTTCTGCTTGGAGAAATGAGAAAAAGAACTTAGGTCTGGATATTGAACTTTTCAAAGCCTCTATGGCACTCTAAAAATTATTTATTACATTCAATTAAACAGAGAACTTATCAAATTGAAGCTAGGGAATCTTGTATGATTCAATTATATCTTAATTTAAATTATCATAAACTCTCATAGTTATTTAATGAGCTGGTATCACTTCCATGGTGAACCAATAGTTTATCATATATTGTGCATATGCCAAATGTCTTCAGCTGGGATATATACCTACTGCATATGCTCCATAATTGAGCATTTAGTTTACTATATGCTGCATGATTATTGCTTAGTCAAACCGAATTTAACACCTTTCTCCAGCCACATGGTCCACTCACTAATATATATGCGTTTCGAACACAACACTGACTCAGATGTTATGTGTCCAGAAACCAATTCCCAGAGTAATCACTAGGATGGATCAGAATAGTACTTTGAATATGAGAATTCTCCCCTGCAGGATCATTGTTTCCACGGAGGGAGATCCTTCTAACTTTACAACCAAGTTATCAATACTAACTTATGAATGTAATTTACCAAATCCACTGAGCTGTGGACATTCATTATTAATCTCAGCTAATTAACATGAAAATTTATGGGCAGTGTATTAGTTCGATTTAAATTCAGATTGAATTAACTGAGTTTATTTATAAGTTATACCATACCAGGAGGAGACAATTGACACCTGCCTCTTCTCTTAATCAAAGTGGACACTTATTTAAGCCAATACTTTGTAAAATCACTCTTGTATTTGCAATTTTCATACATCAGGATGATATTAAACAATAAGATAACAAGAGAAACTATCCAACATCATCAACATCCACAAAAGCATCAGAGGAGAATAAAAAAAATCAGGAACACAAACACAAACAAAAACAACACTCCAGATTGTTCACACCCTATATGAATAGCCAAGAAAGATAAGAAAAAACTAACTTTGGCTGTTCATCTTCGTACCAAAATTAGTTACCGATTGTCCTTTCTTAATGGTTGTGCAAAAGTCGGATGAGCTTCATATGATACCCCTGTTCCATGACTCAATTAACTCCCTGAGGACCTGAAATAAGAAATTCTGCTGGCCTTTAATTTGCTGATTTCCAAAATTGCTCTGCCTTCTGTTTCTCTCCATTAATTTGATCCATACAATATATTTTTCTTCACTGACATGGCCTTAAGAGCAATGGGTTGTGATCTCTGACCTATTAGACTTTGGTAAAACCAACCAGCTTGAAAGGCTGGAATCAACAGCAATCTCTTGCATTAGAGGTTTGGACTGACTTGGATTTGAGAAAGGCAATGGATCTAAAATCGGCTTTGAACTAATGAATTTAAGTGGCTCTTCCTTTAATTCTATGTTCTCCTTCCTCTGGTGCTTAGGTGGTGCTGTTTTCGCTTTGACTGCTTTCCACTGGGAGAGATTTTCTATTGGGTTTAGCACAGAATGTACATATTGACTTCTATCTCGAGCATTTGAAGCGGATAGGGGATTTACATTGATTTTATCCTTGGCCAACCGAGTCAAAGAGACTCTTTCCTGTGATTCCATATTTGAAGACTCCAACTGCCCAGAATCCTCTTCTTGGCTTTCATCATGATGAATGCCATTGTTGCCATAACCTTCATTATCATCACTGTCATTGTAGTCATCAATGTCGTTTTCGTAATCATCATCATCCAAATCAATTTCCTCAAATTCTAATTCATCCTCATCGTCATAGTTGTATGTACAATTTTGGTACCTATAATTTGAAGGGTACGCGCCCGTAGTAAGGGCTGTTGAATGCCATTTAGAAAATGAAGGGATTAGGCCTCGTTTCGCTGTTTCTTCACCTTTCTTTCCCTTTTCTCCCTCATCATCACTCTCCAACAAACTATAATCAGTTGGAATTGGCTCATAGGTCTGAACATTTAAATTAAAGCTGACTTTCTTCCTGATTTTGAAGCTGGACTGCTCCTTAGGCTTGTCTCTAAGAAACAAACAGGACAATGACAATAATATTATCTAACATATATATTTATATATATCAGAAATGAGAGAGAGAGAGAGAGAGAGTCAATGTCTAACCTGAACCCAGAATCTGAGCAAATGGGGTCTTCTTTGATGTCAAGATTTACAGGGAAAGAGGAATCCAAAGGCTTATAACTTCCATGTTTCTGCAACAAAGTGCAAAACATAAACTTGTTCAACAATAAACTAAACAATTATAACGCAAACAAAGACTGAAAAAAAGAAAAAGAAAGAAGCAATCAATGAAACCTTATTGGCATGTACTCGACGCTTTCTTTTATTGGAAAAACCAAAACATGCAAGAAAACACCCCATTAACAAAGCTCTCTGCTAAAAAGTTCAGAAAGAGTGAGGAATGTAGTTCAAAGGGTCTTCATGATTTGAGTGGCAGAGAGAGAGAGAGAGAGAGACAGAGAGAGTGTGTGTGAAATGGGGGGGGCCATTGATATAAAAAATGTAGTAGAGCTTGGCTCCAACGGATTTTGAAAATAGAAACGTTGGACTTTAATGATGATGGAACAGGTGAGGTGGGTGCACGAGTTTATTATAAAGAAGAAAAGTGACAAAACAGCTTTGTCTGAGATCTACATTGCAAACAAAAAAGAACTAAAAAAAGAAAAAAAAAATGCGGCTCTTATTATTATTATACTTTTGCCCGTTGCTATATGCTCTTGTTTTGTTCTTTTTATTGGGCATGTGAGGGAGTTTATGAAAGGAGCAGTGTTTGTTTGATGCTTTTTTTTAAACAAGCTGTCCATTGGCCCACTCTCAAGTCACAGGTTGGAGCCAGAACTTATTCAATGGTGGCGGTGGTGACTGGTGAGTGAAATATTTTCAATGTAAAACAACAACGGTATTGAACTTTGGGGTTTGGACTCCGTGGAGCATTTCAACTGCTGCAATATTAAAGCAATTTTGGTCATAAAAGTCAAATTGCCATAAGGGCCAGTGTGACAATAGCTTGTAAGGGAGAGGTTGGTCCCTCCCCACACACACACACACACACATATATATATATATAGATTAACAATAAGATTGTCCCAAAAACGTACAATTTTTTTTTTAAATTTTTTATTGAATGAAATTGTTTTACTTTTTATTACATTCCATTTGTTTTCATCACAAAATGCTTTCTTAAGCAAGAACAATGATTTGTTTCGCTGTGCTTGGTTGCAATTAAAAAAAAAAAAATCCCCAAAGCATCTTATGCTATTTAGCTCATATAAAAAATCATTAATATTTCATGTAAGTATGTTGAGAAGAAAAAAAAATGTTGGTGTGCTAGAGGCATTAGAGGTGTTGTGGTTGTGGTGGTGGCAGAGGTAATATGGTGATGATGGTGGTAGCGGTGGGCATAGAATAGTGGCAATGGTGTGGTGTGGTGGGGGTGATAGCAAAGATGGTAGTGGTGGTGTTGAGTGTTGACAAAAAAGGCAATGGTGGCAGTTATAAGTGATAACGTTAATGATGATGGTGGCGGCATTAATAGTGATGATAGTAGTTTTTTTTTTTCTTTCTTCTGAGAAGAGATGATAGTGGTGTTGATTGCACAAAGGAATTGATCGAATAAGGGCAAAAGAGAATAGAGAAAGACTTTTTTTTTTTTTTTTTTTAAATCCCATAAATTTTGGATTATATTTCTTTGATTTAAAAAAAAAAATTGTTCAATATTTTCCATCATATCAAACATCAAAAGATACCAAAAAAATAAAATAAAAATTCTATCTGTAGGGATAATGGCCCAAAATTGTATACTGGGCTTGGCCGAAAACGTTGATTAGTCCGAGAACGAATAAACAGTAGTGAGGGTGTTAAACTCGGAGTCCCATAAGTAAGATGCAAATGGAAAGGTTGAGAAAGGTGGTCCGAGGAGGAGTATCTCCTCGGATAAATAAAGCATAGATCAAATGTATATCCTATCATTCAAAGTGACCTTTCAGGAAATTCCACTGATCGGGACAGGCGTTATGAACGTACTGGAAGAATGGGAGCTAGGAAATATCTAAGGAAGAGTTGCTGCCACTGCATTGAATGCTCTGCAGCTAACTTTCTGGCTGCATTTATGTGAAAAAGACCTCTGAACAGTGTTGCCTTAATTATCCCAACTCACAGAGGGCCAAAGGAGGTGTCTGATGGGACAAGCATTCAAGGAGTGGCCTGGATGATCAACAAATGGAGGGTCAAGATCATTGAAAGGGAGATATATAATGTAAGAAACTCCTGAGGAAGAGAGGATTGAGAAAGGAAGGGAAAAAGACTGTAGCAATTAAGAACTGCATTTGTAACCAAACTTGAGAGAAATATATAAGAACTGATCTCCTCGGACTTTACCGAGGACGATTTTCTTTAGTTAAAACTTGTCTATTTTCATTCTCTTATCATCAAGATCTACCTTATTTGTTGTCTGATTCATAAAAGCCCAGTTTTCCATCCCACTCTCTAAAAATTCATTGTTTTGGGCTTTTCGAGTCTAAGTCCATCCACCTTTTGAGCTAAGAACTCAAATTTGGTCTTTACACTATCGGCGTTACTTTTATTATTCCTTACAGTTTTATGGTAAAAAAAAAAAAGCTTTCTAATTTAATGGTAAATTGGTCATACTATTTGAGGGACATGATTAGGTTGAAATCTTATCATTTGAGATGGAAAAATATAATAACAAAAAAATTTTGATTTTCCTTTTTCCAATATCCCTATTTTATTTATTCAAAAAATATTTAAATTTTCCTCCGTTATATTTGTCTTTTAAAAAAAATAAAAAAGTGTAAACGTAAGTTGAAAATTCGGTTTTAGACATACGAAAGTAGCCCTTTACTTAAAAAAAGATATAACAACGTTGCAAAATGGCATCAAAATGGCGTGGTCCCGTGGAGGAGCATATAGAATAGAATTGAAATCATAGAAAAAACTAGAGGAAGAATTGACGAAGTAAAGAAAATATGCATGATTTAGTCAAGAAGAGTTACAAAAGTAATAAATTTTATGTTACAAATTTTATTTATTTATTTATTTTTTTTTTGAGAAAAAATGTTACAAAAGTAATATAAAGCTATGCATCCAGGCTAAACCAACAATGAAAAGGGCAATTATTGGTCGGTTCATGTAGGATTTATATTGTAAACTAAATAAATGTTTATAACATTGTACACATTTACAAAAAGTGTACAATGTTGTACACATTTGTATAAAATTGTACACATTTTTTTTGGATAACTAGAAATTTTATTAAGAAAGAAAAATTAAGGAACAAAAGAAGTACAATCATCCTTACAGACATCAGCAAGAATAGGAGGGAGATTGAACTTATTACAAGAAAAATGCCCTTTAAAACTACTGTGAGAGTGCTTTTTTTTTCTAGCACATAGTCCTAAGTAGAAAACAAGGATCTTGGGCCCTTTACTTGTTGTTTGGTGGACTGGGCTTAGTTCACCGCAACTAAATGGAGGCTGATTATGAACCAAGTTGTGCACAAGTCACATAAATCTCCTCAAGGCAAAGAATGCGATTCCTCCTAAGCAATAAAATGCCATTATAAGTGTTTTAGTGTCATAAAATGACCATTTATGCTTACGAAATAAGTAAAATAAGTAAAATAAGTATTCATAATATTCACAATGAGAAAGAGATTGAAATAGAATATTTAAGGCTTATCTTTTATTGTATAAACATTTAAAAGAGTTCCTTTACTTGGTACCCCGAGCATACTGTCGTGAGATCCCGAGCGTACTGTCGTGGGATCTCGAGGCGTACTAGGCCTGTAAGAACCCAAAATGCTGATTCTCTGAACTATATGATCTTTATCCATACTTATTATGCAATAGAGTTTTGTCATTTCCCTTTACCTCTATAGGTCCTGCATAAAAACACACTATACAATACACATATCTTCAAATAATTATTAGTTTCTTAGATTATGATATACATTTTAATACATATACATATATGTAAATGAATTTCATGAAAATGATTCAGCCACGAGGATTTTGGCCCCAATTCTCACAGACTTAGTGTCTTTGTACAAGACTTGTGGGATTTGGAACTCAAGTCCAAGTGGCTTTGCTTAGGCATTGCCTTCCAAGATAGTTAGGTGAGAAGGATTTTTGTAGGAGAGAGTGATATCTGATGTGTGTATGTTTTGGCATGTGTTTTTTTGAAGGCTAAGTGATATTTTGAAGATTTCAAGAATATGGGACAAATTCCTCCACCTTGGCTCTTTTATTTTCTTGCTTTCTTTCTCTTCCTTATTGGGCTTTAAAGCTCTAAGAATATATGTTTTGAACCTCTGAACTCTTCCCCTGAATCCCCTTTTTCTGCTATGCCTTAATGTTCTTTTTATAGTAGACTTGGTCTTTACCCCTAGAGAGGACGCCTCGGGTCTGCTGGGTAAAACCACGTCCTCTGGCACCTAAAAAGATGCATTGGGCAGAGGTTTAGCTTATTTAGGCAATTATCACTCAAAAGGGAAATTTGACTTTAGTTACAAATGGAAGATTTCTTCTTGGAAAGTCAAAACAGTGGGTGGGCTGCCCGATGTACTGTGACAGCTTTGTTGAAAATGACAATTGAGAGGAAATTGTGGGGAGGTGTCATGCACATGGGGGAACTGAGTTTTCCATTGATTCATGCATTCCAAGCAAATATGTGAACCAAGGGAAACTCTCGGGATCCTCCTTTCACCAAAAATCACTCCCCTACTGACCAAACCATTCCTCCCTTACTATTCACTCGGGATCCCACGGGCTTGGACCATGCGTTACAAAGATAATACCTGGTTTTTTGTTGGATTTTAATGACTTTTGTTGGAAATATGAACATACATCTTGCTGCATATCCTCTGGTCTGATTGGGATCCTCCTTCTTGCTACATATCCTCTAGTCCGTCCGGTATCCTTCCTCTGGCATGACCGAGATCCTCTTCTTTTTTCTTTATTATCATTATTATTTATTTCTTTTTTTCTTCTTTTTGGGATTTTGGGCCTTCATGTTCCTTCTTAGCTTCATGAATTGGGCATTCTTTTGTTAAAACCTATGGTCTTTCGTTATTTTTCATGGAATTGGCTTTCTTGTGAAATTTTGGCCGTCAACAACTACCAACCAGCTTACAATGAGGGCGTTTGGATTGAGATTATTCTCACGGCGCGTTTTCATTTTCACATTTTTTTTTTTTTTTCAGGCATGAGAGGGAGCAAAGTGGAACTGTGCGCTACTGTGCGGCTACTGTTCACATGAACAGTAGCCGCATTTGTTGACTTCTGTCCATGAATAGTGCATTTGTGCACTGTTCACGACCCACAAATTTCATTTTTTATCAACTTTTTCATTAAAAATGGGTCCCACGGTATTATTTACACATTTAAAAATTATTTTGCTACAGTGTTTTCAGTTTTCAGTTTTCAATTTTCAGTTTTCAGTTTCAGTAACAATAAGTTCAATTCAAACGGACCCAATGTATATCTTACATGAATTATACAATGTAAATTAATAATTTTCCTAATGAAATGACGAATAAGAGAATACTAAAGAAAATAGTTCTCTTCTTTTGTGAGTGGTGTGTAAACTCATCAGTATTTCATGTATAATCCATTTTTTTTCACACTTGAGCTAAATATTTTTTTTAATTATTTATTTATTTCTATATAAATTTTTGGGCTTAATCACCTTTACAAAGTTAGCAAAGAAGACGAGTTAAAAGAGAAGGACTATTATACTGGTTTTTGGACTTTGCCATCCATAAAAGAGATTGAATCTCCTTAAACAGAGCTAGGTTTTTAGTCTAATCTTATTCAACCAATATTCCAAATTTTGTCATAACCAAAATATTATTTTCATTGTAATTTCACTAATAATTTTGAGGAGATTCTATTAGGTTTTTAGATCCTTATAAACTAGATTGTTTAACCTAATTAATTAACCAAATGAATACTTAGGTTTATTATTCAGATCTAGGTTAAAATAATAAAATCATATCATGTAAAGTAGCGAAAAATAAAGAACACAATGATATGATCACCCAGAAAAATCAAACCGGTAAAAAAACTGGAAAGGATTAAACCTAGCTATCCTTAAGGTAAAAAGCAAATCCACTTTAGAGAATTGAAATTTACAACAAGACTTAGACCACTAACATCCTATTGCTACCACATGTAGAGCTTACTGACACGACCACGTGCATGCTTCGAATCCACAGACTATTTCTCTATTAGGCCTTTGCAACACAAGCACCCACATTTGTGACTTTGAGACTCCACTCAAAGGTTTATCAACACAAACTCTTTTGTTTGTGACTCCAAGACCACCATTGAAAGTTTAGATCATCAACACCTTTGATGACTAGAGAATGCAACAATTTTTACAACACCAGATCTTGAGATTCTTCAAGGAATAACACCGATAGAAGATATGAAAGAGTTTTTTGGGTACAAACCCTAGATACAAAAAAGGCACACTCTTCTCTCTCTGAAAAGCCTTATAAAAACATGCTTAGGGTTTCTTTAATATACTAGGTCTGTGGGTTCTTTTTCAGACAATGCCCAGGCCCAAGTATAAACAAGAACGCCGGGCCCTTTACTTGTTTTAATGGACTGAGTTTAGTTCATCGCAGCTAAATGGGCTGATTACGAATTAGATGGTGTACAGAACATAAATCCTACAACACATACATGCTAACAAACAAGAAATATATGCATTGAACAGCAAGAAACTGTAAAGGGGTAATGTGGTAAAGAAAGACACAAAATAAAACGTTAAGGGTCCTTAAGACAATGTGAAATATTCCATTACTTTTTTAACTGTGTAGTATATTATGCTCACTAGGACGTGTTACAAGGTCTAAATAAGTTCAAAAATTACAGACTTAGATAGCTCTTCAGGCCTCTAAGACTTGCGAAGTTTGAATCTCTTTGAATCCGACTGTGTTCTCTAGTGGCTATTTGAGGATATTGGGCGGTATTTCCCTCTCTTTTCTTTCTTTTTGGAATTTTAACAGAGTTTTCTCAATGATTATACTTTAATTCCTTATTGCTGAATGCCCTTCACTATTGGCTGCTTCCCCTTTTTATAGTGTCATCCTAGAGTTTCCGGAGTACCACTGATCCCTTCCATTTGCTCCCCTAGGTACCAAAACCAATGTTGTGCTAGCAACATTGGTGGCTGATCCCTTCCTCATTTCTCATAATTTTCTTCTTTTGGTGTTTCTTCCCCAAAAGTCTCTTGCTAACTTTCCGTTCTAGGGTGTCCTTAAAGAGTTGACTTTTGATCATTCTTCCTTTAAGGCTTCTAAACTTCACCTTTTTAGACTCAGCTTTTGGTTGCCTTTCCCTTTGTCATTTTTCCCAAGTGAGCTAATTCTTTCCTGCTAGGTTGAAAGTTTCCTAGCCACTTCTCCTCATGGTTCTTCTTTCTGGGTTCCCCGAGGTACCAGCCCCTTGTTCATGAATTGTTGGTTCCCAAGCCTTCTAATTCATTTCTGCATCATTGGGTGGCTAATAGGGACATATTTGTTCTCATTACTTGTGTTTCTTAGCACCCTCTTTGAACTGTCTTAATCTAACCCTGGCTTTGCTCTACATCCCATGGATCCTGAGCTCCTGTTAGTCCCTAGGTATCTCGGCCTAGTTCTTACCAATGGGCTTCCTAGCAATTTTCTGACCTTAACAGGCTCGGCGTTTCTTCTTCCCTTCATTTTATGAGCTCTAAGGCTTATCCATTCATGGGTTTCGGTTGCTCCTTAAAACCCTTAATGGATTTGGGCCTACCATCTTTTTCTTTATGGCAGGCTCAAGTATTTTATTTTTATGGAGTTCAATTCTCTGTGCCATTTTGGGCCTTTGTGCTTCATTGTGACTTTTTAGACCTCAACACTAGGAGAAGTAGATCTGAAACCCTAATCCTTTTTAGGCTTGAATTACTATTTGGCTTAATTAAAATTCTGCAAATACGACTCTCGATTGATTGAGCCTGTCTCTCGATTGGTCAAACCAGGCAGGTTCTGAACTCTTTTTTCTGCAGCTTGTATATTCTTAAATCTTGACTTGTATCACCTTGAGCATTGTCTAATAGTACATATGGACTCTAAGATTTATATCTAGACAAGTTTGTGTTCACAGTTTGCCAATTGTTCTAAATTTTTAAAACCTAACAATCTCCCCCTTTGGCAATCCGTGACAAACTTACATACAAATAAAATACTTAAATACAAGAACAACCCGATTACAATAAATTGCCTAATTACATCACAAATCCCAATCTAAAACTCCTAACCTAGAAGTTGCAAGAATAGGTAGAAGATCTTGACCAGAATGTACCTGTCTTTCTTGACACATTCAAAAGAACACATCAACGTATGTGTGGAAAGAAAGACATATAAACAAAATGAAGCACAATATAAAAACAAAAGTAAATTCTAACTCTCCCCCTAAGTTAGATACATCAAAAAGTTTTATATTCTCTCCCTTTCAAAATTTTTTTTACCTCCCCCTAAATAAAACATTTTAAAAACCTTTTTATTTTATCATGTAAAGCAACAGAAATATAAAAACACAATAATATGATCACCCAAAAAAACCAAACCGGTAAAAAACCTGAGGAGGATTTAACCTAATTATTCTCAAGGTAAAAAGAAAATCCACTATAGAGAATCAAAGTTTATAATAAGACTTAGACCATTAACATCCTATTGCTACCACATGTAGAACTTACTAACACGACCACGTGCAAGTTTTGAATCCACAGACTCCTTCTCTATTAGGCATTTACAATACAAGCACCTACACTTGTAACTTTGAGACTCCACTCAAAGGTTTATCAACACAAACTCTTTAATTTGTGACTTCAAGACCACCCTTAAAAGTTTAGATCATCAGCACATTTGATGACTAGAGAAGGTAGCAACTTCTACAACACCAGATCTTGAGATTCTTTAAGGAATAACACCGATAGAAGATACGAGAGAGCTTTTTGGGTACAAAACCCTATATACAAAAGAGGCACACTCTTCTTTCTCTGAAAAGCCTTATAAAAACGTGCTTAGAGTTTCCTTTATATACTAGGAGAAGTAGATCTGAAACCCTAATCCTTTTTGGGCTTGAATTGCTGTTTGGGCTTAATTAAAATTTTATAGATACGACTCTTGATCGATTGAGCCTGTCTCTCGATCGGTCAAACCAAGCAGTTTCTAAACTCTTCTTTCTGCAGCTTGTATATTCTTGAATCTTGACTTGTATCACCTTGAGCATTATCTAATAATACCTATAGACTCTAAGATCTATATCTAGACAATTTGTGTTCATGGTTTGCCAATTGTTCTAAACTTTTAGAACCTAAAAGATTCAATAGAGTCAACATTTTGAGAAAGCTATTGACAATATTGGACAAGGTTCCATTTCAAGGGAATCCATTTTAAGAGATGGAAAAGACAAGGTTCTTGCCTACTTAAGCCATCTTCTATATCCTCACCAAGGAGAATTCAAATAAGGTCCCTACCAACGATATGAATGAAGACCAACATCATACCTATCAATAGAAATTAAGTATAAACAAAAGAGAGTACAATTGTTGACATATCTCTTAAAATTGTCTTGCAGATTATATTTATGATTATTACGATACTACTAACGCATTTTACAAAGAAAATTTGGAGAGTCTTATAGAGCAAATATGACACCAAATAACTTGCAAAAAAAAAAAAATGTTGCTATTTGCTATTGGATGGCACTTGTATTATGGAGTAAGCTCAAGGCTCCAAATAGTCGTAGTAGAGCTTAGATAGTTAGATCCGAAGGCACCAAAATCAATTGGAGACAACCTTGTAGTGATTGGCCTCATTGACAAACTATCATAATCAGGGAGAGAAAATGATATACAATAATATAGCAAATGTATTTAAAAAACTACTCTCTTTTTTTTTTTTTTTTTTTTTTTTTTTTTTAATAGGGTAAGAAAATATTTATCACCCACAAACACAATGGGAAAAATAACCTACAAAGGGAGATACAACAGGACGGGAAAAAGGGAAAATAAGGAACCCAAGCTCACAAAGAGAAACAGGCCTCATCCCTAATAATATTTACAGTGTTTGGAGGGGCATGCCCATGCTCAACATCAAAGAAACCAAAAAAGGAATTTGTCAAAGACCACCTGGCGAGAGAACAAGCCAACTTGTTGGCACTTCTGGGAACCCAGCTGAAAAGCCAATCCACTTGGTTTGAGACTAAAATGTTAACATCTACAGCAATATTTACTAGTCTCCACTCATTGACTGGTCTAGGTGAATTTAAATATAAATTTTAGAATCACTCTCCGCCACCACAAGAAATGTTGGTATTTATTTTCTTTGAAAATGAAAATATGAAATATCATCCCCCTCTCCAATCTCTACCCCACTACAGCACTACAAGCACATCAAATACCAACTAGAGAGGAGGTGAGTGTAATAATGAATTTCTTATTAGAAAGGGTGTGGGTGATAGTTTCGTTTGTTTTGAAGTAAAATGTTTTGCATGTGAAACATTTTTAGGAAAATATTTTCAGTTGTTTGGTATGATAAATAAAATATTTTTAGGCAAACCACAAAATCAGTGGCTTGGCCACCAAAGGTCTTGTGACCGAACCACTAGCACTGGTAGCTGGAACGATGTTTCCGGCCACTAAATTGTCGGCACTAGTGTGGCCAGAATGACATTTTTAGTTATTGAATCTTTGGCACTGGTTGTTGGAATGGTACTGGACCACTGACACCGGTCATTAGAGCAGCGGCTCCGGTCACCAGATTGTCAGCATTGGTTGCTTAAGGGGTGTTTGGATTTTGTGTTTTCAATCACTCATTACTTTATTTTCATCACTCATCACTCAAAATCTGTGGGTCCCACACATGCATGGCTTGTTTGGATGAGTTTCCATTTTTTGTTTCCATCACTTATATCTCACCAAATTGAGTTATGAGTTAGTGAAAATGAAAACAAAATTTTGATGTTTTTGAATTATGGAAACAAAGTTACAATGGCATTTTTTGTAAATATATTCATATTGTGAGGCCCATGTCTGTGTCTTGTCTTTTCCTTGCTAGACCATCTTTTTTTTTCCTCTCCTCTTCCTCTTCTCTTCCTGCACCACTTTCTTCTCTCCATACCCATTTGCCATTAACACAACCCATTACTCTCTCCATCCCGGTCTACCACTCTAGTTGAAGCTTAAGTCTTCCTTCTTCTCCGTTTTCGTCTCCGTCTTGGCAGTGGGTCTCATGGTTCCGGGTTGTGGGTCGTCATCTTTGTGGCACAGATGGTGGAATTGGCCGAGCTCTCTCTCCATCTCCTCGGAAAGATCATTTTTTTTTTCTTTCTATCTTGTGGGTGTGGAGTTCAAATTTGAGATGTGAGTGTGGGGTTTGGATTTTTGAGATGTGGGTGTGGGTGTGAGGTTTGAACCTGTGGTGTGGTTGTGGAAAATGAAATTTTGATTTGGGTCCGGCTAGAGAGAGAGAGAGTTCGAGAGATTAGAGAAAGAGAAGAGAAATGAGAAGAAGCAGTCCAACTAGAGAGAGAGTCTTTGAGAGATTAGAGAAAAAAGAAGTGAAAGGAGAAGAAGAGAGTTTGAACTTAGTCAATCCATGGGTCCCACATAAAGTGAAAATATTTGAGTTTTGGGAATGAAAACTCAACCGGGTTGTAGTGCCAAACATAGCTGGGGTGTATCTTGGGGATTTTTAAGTGATAAAAAATGAGTTATATGGTGATGAGTGATGAGTAATGATATTTGAGTGATAGATAACTCACCATCCAAACAGGGCCTTAGCCTACCAGACTAGTGACCTAGTCATTATATGGGGTGAGGAAAGCCATTACGTGTTTTTGTAATATGTTTTACCAAACTTTTTAAGGTAAAACGTTTTACAACTTTTTTATAAAGGATTTTAGAGTCAACAGAAAATATTTTACAAGTTTGACCATATTTTACATGCAAACAAACACCTGAAAATAAGAAAAAAAAATTCAAAAAAAAAAAAATACATCAAAATAAACAGTGTGTGGAGGGTAAAATAAGAAATTTAAGATTTTTAAAACACTTTAATTAGCCATCCAAGGAAGGTCAGTGTAAATACTAAATAATTTTCATTTTAATGGAGTTTGTTTAAGAATATTAGGGCTCTTTGGCATGATATTTTAAATAGGGATGGCAATTTATATCCGACCCGAGGATACCTGGCCCGGCCCGACCCTAAACCCGGCCCGATAAAGAATAGGGTCGGGTATGTGTTTAAAAAAAAAAAAAACCGAACCGGGTTTGGGTTTTATAAAAAACCCGGCCCAAACCTAGACCCGGACTCGGTTACTCTAAAATTACAAAAAAAAACCCCTTATATATCTGTATAATTGTAAACCCTAACCCACCCACCTCTCATTTCAGCTCACACCTCACACACAAGAGCACGCTCAATCTCTCTGTCACGCCTCACACTCAGTCACTCAAGAGCATGCATAAGAGCGCTCACTCACTCTCAATCTCACAGCTCACACACTCACTCTTAAGCATCGCCACTTGATGCCACCACAAACTGCCGTCGCGAGCCACCATCTGAGGCAGCTTTGTTTCTTTCTCAGCCATGGAGGCTCAATGGCCAGCCCCAGCTTGAGCTTCCATGGCTGAACCTAAGCACTCTTCCCCTTATCTCTAGATCTAAAACCCAAGGCCGAAGACCTCAAGCTCTCTCTCTCTCCGATCTCCAACTCAGGGCCAAGACTCTCTTCTCTCTCCATTTCTATTTTTATCTTCTTCTTTATACTTATTTTTTGTTTGATCCGAAATCTCCTCTGTTGGTTTGGTTATTTCTGGGTTCGGGGATTGAAAAATGGGATTTTTTATTTTTATTTTTTTATTTGGGTGTGGTTGTGGAGATTTGAAAAGAAGGGATATTTGGGATTGGTTGTTTGGCCGTGGGTTTGATTTTTTTGAAACTGCCATGGGTTTGATGTTGAGTTTGGGACTTGTTTCAAAAAAGAACATGTATATGTGTGAAAGAATGGGGACAGATGGGGTTGATGGAGGATTGGAGTTTCTGCTCTTTGATTCTGAGTTTCTGGTTGGGCTAAACGGGGGCTCGGCGGGGCGGGTCTAGGCCCGCAAAAAAGAATTCGATTAATAATCGAGCCGGGTCTGGGTCACGGGTTTGTACTCGCGGGTTGGGTCCGAGACTCTGGGTATGCAAAAACCCGGCCCGAACCCAACCTGTTGCATTTCTAATTTTAAATAACAGTTTTCAGTGTTTAAACAATATTATACGTATTTCTACACACTTTTTTACTCACACGAATTTTTAACAAATACAAACAATATTACTAAAATAAAGTTACCAAACAGGCCTTTAACCTAGTCTTGAACTTGATTCATTTGCAAAAATAAATAAGTATAAACAACTTTTTTCTTGAGTTGAACATGAAATATTCATAAATATTTCAATAAATTAAACCCCTAAGCGATGATCGTATAAAAGTAAAACATCTTGAGCCCCTCCTGATTAATAAACAAATTATTTCGATTTACCAAAATTTTTAGCAACCTCAAATGTGGAAAATTGAGTAATATTTTTGGAAATATATTAGCTGAAACAAAACAATGCCTTAATTGAAAATTTTGGAGGTTATCAAGCTATGGCAGGCCAACCAGCCACGCCCCATGTCCTTCCCAAGAATGTTCCTTCTTTGGAATCAGACGGGAATAGGCACTGATTCTCACATATACTACTGATTGTACATTGTATCCACCCAATGGCCAATCTCGTGCTTCAAATGTGAATATTAATTAAAAAAAAAAAGGAAAAAAGGACATCACCATATCAAGATAATGATTCAGAACAGAAAGCAAGGAAACAGCAAAAGAAACAGAAGTAAGAAGTGCAGTGATGCAAACACAAGTTGCACAAGTTGAACACAGCAGAAGAAACAGAAGTAAGAAGTTGCACAAGTTGAACGACAGCATAGCTTTGTAGTTTTTAGTTATACATTGTAAACGCTTGTAGTTTAGTGTTATATTTTAAGTAAGAGCACTTCACACGTGACTTAACTAACCAAACACGTGCTGTAACCGTTTCCACTCTTTCTGGGAATTTCTGTTTGCTCTGTTTTATGTATTTAAACCAGATCATGTACAGATACATTCATTTTAATACAATTCAGATATTTTCTTCATTCCAAATATTCTCTCTAGCTTGATTTTCCTTTCTTCTTCTTCCAAAGCTCTCAGTGCTTTCTTATATACGGCGCCGTTGCTGCTTGGCTTAAAACCCCGATTCATTGTGTGAGCCTCATGTTATCCTCTCAGCTCTAGTCGAATGGAAACCCACAGCAAAGGTGGCTGGCGACTCTAGCCTCAGCCCAACTCTTGTGGTATCTTTCTTTCTTTCTCCCTCTCTCTCTCTCTCTCTCTCTCTCTCTCTCTATGACTGTGCTGCCAGTAGGTATGTTTAGATTTGGCGATATTATCTAGTTTACTCACTTCTAGTGTTAAGTTTTAACTTTTGTAGTTTCTAGATTTATTATTATTATTATTAAAAGCGGTAAATGGGTTACAATTAGTTTGCACCGAGCTTTTTTTTTCCACTGACTCGTTTTTTGGTTAGGTTTAACAAATTTGAGCTTTTTATTTTTCTATGAAGCACTGAAGTAAGTTCATTGCCCTCACACAAAAAAAGTTATTATATTTTATTTATATTCCAAATTTGATCATATTGATTGGCTTATATTATTATATTCGAATACTAGCCTGTGTAATTGTTATTGAGAGCTATTTAGTTCTACAATTTTCTTTTAAGACTATATAACCAGATTCTAAAATTTTATTTAGATTTTATAATTGGTGTAGACATATTCATATATGAAGAAAAAAAAGTGTTCAAGATTTGAAGGTTATCACTTTCATATATTTCAAATGCTGAAATTTCAGACGTTGAAACCCCTAGAAAGAGTTAAAGTTGTGAACCTGAAGAAATAGATATTGTTTTCTTAAAATGTGATCTTATATTACAACTACTAATATCTCCATTAATCGACTTGTTGAACATTTCAAAGTTGAACCATATTAAAATAGAAGTTAGGATTAAATACAATCCGAGTCTAAAAATCAATTATTAATGATTTCAATAGCATAAAAGAAGATAAGGTAACTTTGTTGAGTTAAAGTTAATTTATGAAATAAAACACTGATTTTACTTTTTAGTCATGAATGTTTATTTTCAACCTAAGAACTTTATTATAATTAGCTTGGCCCCATAAGAAAAATTCATGGCTCCGCCACCAGCTATCTCAAGCTACTGTGTATGAGTCACAAAATCACGAAGAGGACTAGCAAGGAGGTAATTCAATAGGAAACTTCACACTGACTACACTAATTCGAAGCTGATGGGATCATAAAGTTTTTGACGCGTTCCCTTGATTTTGGCCTCCCTTATAAACTCAACAAAGGCAATTCATGGATGCTGAAATCTCTTCCTTAAAAGGCCAATCACACTTGAGTTATGACCAAAATACCACCTGGTAAACATCCCATTGGGTGTAAGTGGGTCTACAAAATCAAGCTTAAAGTAGATCAATTGAAAGGTATATAAGAGTAGGTGGGTGGCCAAAGGATATACCCAAATTGAGGGCCTAGATTATTGTGAGATATTCTCACTGGTTGTTAAATTTTGTTACTATTTGAACAATTCTTGCATTGGTAGCTATACAAGGGTAGCTTCTCACACAGTTAGATGTGAATAATGCATTTTTTCCTGGGAACTTGGATGAAGAAGTCTATATGCTTCCTCCTTCTGAATTTGGTAGCAAAGAGAGCCTAATCTAGTGTGCATTTACAAAATCCCTATATGGACTTAAGAACAGAGGTGGAGCCAAGGGGGGGCGAGGGGGGGGGCAAGTGCCCCCCTTGACCCCACCCTAGCCAGGTCTCCCCTACCTCACATTTATTGTTGTAATTTTATTTTTTAAAGTTATATTCCACATACAAAGCTTTGTTCTTATGGGGTTATAAGGACGTGAACGTGATATTGAGGAAATAAATAATTAAGTTTCAAAGGACAGATTTTAATGGAAATAAATTGATTTCAATTAGCTTCTTAACTACTAGTATTTCCGGTTTAAGAATAATTTAACTCGATGTGTTTTATTCAATATAGTCTATGTCACTATTCACTTTAGTTTTCCTATAAGTTGTTAAAATAGCCACGAGAAGAAATAAACAAGGTAGCACTAGTTCCCAACATGGTCCTAATTGTTATGTGATAGTCTTATCATGTAATAACATTATGGTTTTGAAAAATTAATAGCAAAGACAAGTAAATCAATTGAACAACTTATCTACTTATCTCTGCTCAATGATGATTACTAACGTTTAATCTTTTTACATTCATATGATTTGTTCGAATATCTTATATTTAAATTAATCTTTTAATGTCATACATTAGTACTTGTTTGCAATATACATTTTTAGCCTGTTTAAATTATGAAGTAGTTTAAACATTACAATGATTATACTAACTCCTACGCTAGGCTCAAAAAAATTAAATTAAAATCAAGTATGAAAAGAAAAAAATTATAACTTTTACATTATATTTTCTATGTTGATCAAATATTGTTTAATAAATTAATTTTTTCTAATATTAATATATAATTTTTATATTAATTTTGTCTTCAATATTATTTTTTTTTTTAAACGAATTTTGTCTTCAATATTATATCTTAATCTTGCCCCTCCTAAATCAAATTCTTGCTCCGCCACTGNTCCTTGAACGTCACGTTCACCTCCCCTTCTGACGCTACTGGCTCCTGAATCCTCAAATTTCCCCGTGCCCTCTGTTGAACACCGCTCTGCCGGGGACGATCCGTCACCTGCGCTTTGCCCTTGCTTTGTATTCTATCATCTTCCAACCGCTTGTACTCCTCAATGCGCCTCATCAGCTGCCTCATATCCTCGGGAGGCTTCTTAGTTAATGATTCCCTCAACCCCGACTCGTCAGGCAATCCCATTCTGAAAGTGCTCGCAGCAATCTTCTCGTTCCCTCCGCCAATCTCGTTGTAGAGCTCCCAGTATCGGCTAGCATAATCACGGAGGGTTTCCCTTGCTCTCATCTTCATAGATAGCAGTGCGTCCACTAGTTGCTGTTCCCGGCTGCACGTCACGAAACGGGAACCGAACTCCTGTATTAGCTCGGCGAAACTGTGAATGGAGCCCTTATTCAACCCGTTGAACCACCTCAAGGCCGTGGGACCAAGGCTGGAGGGAAAAACCTTGCACATCAGAGCGTCATTGCGGGTATGCAGAGACATCATCTGGATATAGTGGCTGACATGCTCCACGGGGTCCGTCTTCCCACCATAAGAATTGAACGGCGGTCGCGTAAATCTGTCCGGCATCGGTGCTCGCTCAATGTTCGCTGAGAATGGGGACTGAGCCGCCCTGCGCAACGCACGGCTCATTGCATCCATGGCCCATTCCTCGCCGTCTCTGGAGAACCTGAGCCCCGATTCCCGTATTCCCGCGACCGGGAGCGATTTCGCCATCAGCGAGATTCCGCTGACATGGAGCGATTTTGATGGCGACGGGACTCCTCGAGTGCGAGCGATCCCTGTGAGAGGCGGGATCCTGATTGATTCGACCCACCCCGCGTCTCTCTCCTCGGCGTCAGGCCTTCTTCTCGGTCGTCTTGACCGGCTCGGCGGCACTCGTTTCGTGCTTCCAACTCAGGTCTCGTACTAGCCTCGCAGTCGCTCAAGCTCTTCGTCCCTGGCGTCGGGCTACCTGTGCCAGGAAGCATGAGATGCCGTTCTCTCCGTTTGATACGACCTTTCCAAGACCGGATCGCTCTTCCAATTGCTCGTAAACGGATCCTCGCGTCTCTTCTGCCTCTGTTCCCGCCAGGTGGAGCCCAGGAAGACCCTGCCGAGCCGCTCTCGGCGTGACTTCCAGACATCTTCCTGTGAACGAGTCTCAGCGGAACCACTGCTTAGTAGGATTTCTCCCACAGACGGCTGCAATTGTGCGGGTCGCAAATGAGGCCTATGGCTCAGCCCCACTTGGGCTCACAACTTATTTGTTTGGTGGCTGAATTTCCTACTATGGGTAGTTCTCCAACTAAGAACTCAATGAGATCACTTTTCTCTTTCTCGGCAACACACTACTTCTCTTCCTCCCCTCAACTGTTCTCTGTGTCACTTTTCTATTGCCACTCTTCTCTCCCCTCCTTTTTTTTCCAACCCTTCTCTTCTCAAAACTTCTTGTATTTATAGTCCAGAGTTTAGTGGAGAGGTCATAATTACTAGCCAATGAGTGCAACCGGCGGTCCAGTATTATCGATCGTAAGTGGGTGGTCAGGTAGGAGTGGGAAACGGTGAGGGTGGCGTTGGAACTTGGTTCCCACCTCTACGATAGTTCTCGCAACGGTGCCTTTCTGAGGCACGGCCGGGTAGGTACAGCGCGGGGCGTCCCGAGAGTCAAATATCTATCACTGCTTGGGAAGGTGTTGCCGAGAAACGATGAAGAGGCAAGGCTCGGGCTTGCAGTATGCGTGGCCCGGGGGTGGGCCGCCGGGTAGAAGGGGATTGGCCTCATGGGCCATATACCAGGCCAGGGTCCAAGGCCCAATATAGGATACGGTGCGGGGGCCGTACAAAAACTTATGGCTGTTAGGAAACATCAAACCTAATTTGACTAAACAACATTAAAAGAACTTAAAATTAAGGAACAATAGCTCTAGTCCTTAAATTCTAAAAACTACATAAATTATCAAAAATGACAAATTACAAAAATTAATTTATAGACTATGTCCCACATCAGATCCTTGTGCTTAAAAAAAAAAAAAAAAAAAAAGAAGCTCGCCATTGAGTTGATATTTGAGATCTAAAATCTTCTGTTCCAAATAAATATATAAAATACTTCAAATGCTTTAGTAACTTGATCCAATTTTGAAACCTACATCCTTCATATAGTATAGCTTAAAAAATTTATTTGCCACATCAATTAACAAAGGATTGACAATAAAATTAAAATTTAATACTTTAAGACATTCAACAAATTGTGTAGTCAGCATTTTCAGCAAATCAACTGGAACCTAGGACTATGGGTCATGAACTCATCCTCATATTTGACCTGAACTGGATCTTCCATAATATTCTCAATAGTTACCATCTCTTGACTTTCACCATTATCCACAATCAACTCAATCTTCTTTTCTTTGACCTCATCATCAAAATTTTGAAAAGTGGTATCTTCGAGCTTCAATTCAACAAATTGTTGCAAGTCTTGATCTTTTTCAACCACTTTAAAATTTTCTTTAGAAATTGACCACATCTTGTCAACCCTCAAACCCTTTTCTTTTCTTGACACATGGATTTGGATGTTACCATTTTGGTTTTGTGGTTTGCCTTTCATGTTTTGAAAATATTCCTCTTCATATGAATATATAGATCTATAATTAACACTAGTATAAGCTAATATATCATAATAATCAGGCGGAAACCATAAATCAACTGACACCTTTTTCATTCTTTGCCAAGAGTGAATTGAATGCTTACCTCAACGCTTTCTATTGATTTGAATGTCTTCCCACCATTCCTGCTTCATCGTCCAATTTATTGAACACAAATTGTATTTTTTTTCTTCATCACAAATCTTCCAAAAATTAAAATATTTTTCCAAATCTAGATGCAATCAATAAAATCCAACTTATGCATCTCCATCAAAGAATGGAATTTTCTTGTATTTAAGAGTGCATCTTTGAATATATTGACCAGTGTTGTTGTGAGATGATTTCCTAACAAGAAAAGTAGCAATCACTTGCCAAATTTCACACATATCTTGATGTCCCTCTACACAAAACTATTGAATCTTTTCACGAAATTGGTAGAACTCTAGTGGGGACTATGTCTTCAACTTCATTATCGTCATTGTGGTGGCTACCATCACACCGGTTAGCCATCAAACTAGGGTAATTCAAGACTTTGATACCAATAATGTCACTTAAGTCTGAAGAAATCACACACGATGCTCTCTTTGATGAAAAAAAAAATTAAACTATTAGTTTCTGGTAATAAACCTTGAATCCACGAGGGTTTCATTTAATCCACAAAGTGACAAGTTTGGAATCCACTAGAAAGATAATAGGAAAAAAAAAATCTGAATTTTTATTAATCTAAAAAACTGAATTGCCCTAGAGACTACAATGAATTTAAATAGTAAAAGAAAACTTAGAGTGCTAGAAAACGTCCAAACCCTAATTTGACTAAACAACATTAGAGGCACCTAAAATTAAGGAAATAATAACTCTAATCCTAAAATTATTAAAATTACATAAATTTCCAAAAAAAAAATTACAAAAAATTAATTCGTAAATTTTGTCCCACATCAAAATTTGACTGTCATTTTGTTAGAGAAAAAATCCAAGCAAGAGTTCTTAAGACATTTCACATCCCAACTAAACACCAGCTTTTGGATCTATTTACTAAACCTCTAGGAAAGGTTAAGTTCTTCAATCTCCTTTCCAAAATGGGCATTCATGATATATGTGCTCCGGGGAGTATCAAGATATACAAAGATTGAAGAGTGAATTAGCAAGTACAAAATGGAGTTGCAGCGCATAATCAAGATGAAGTTTCTACAAGAATGTCAATTATTTAGTGATAGGAGAAATAGATTATAGGTGGCTTCATCTTATTGGTTAGTTTTGTTAATCAATTAGAGCACCCACAGCAGATGTGGTATATGTGTCAAATGCTAAATATTTGGCACATATCTCACACCAAACACTAAAAACTCCTTTTATCAGATGTGCCAAATCTCAAAAAATTTGCCATATGTGAATAGTACCGTTGCAAATTTGCAACGGTACGGATGAAGAATGGTATAATTTTTATTTTTTTTATTCTCTTTTCTCTCTCCTCTCTCTTCAGTTTATTCTTTTCTCTTCTCTCTTGCCTCTGTTCTCTCTCACCGATTCCCTCTCTCTTATAAATTGTTGATCTTGATCCGTCATTGCTAATCGTCATCACCGATCCATCATCACCGATCTCTCATCGATTGCATTTTGCATCGTCATCACCGATCTCTCCGGGCATCGTCATCATCATCGTCGATCAGAATCGACGTGAGCATCGACGTTGAGATCTTGATCGTGGGCATCGACGTTGAGGTGAGGTGAGATCTTGATCATGGATTGCCCGTGCTAGTGGGTTTTGGTTGCCGGTGCAAGTGGATTTGTGGCTTTGGATTGGCGGTGCTAGTAGTTTCGTGGGTTTGGGTTGCCAGTGCTAGTGGGTTTTTGTTGTGTTTTCTGGGTTTGAATTGCTGTGCTAGTGGGTGCTGCTCTATTTTTAATGGGTTTTGTGGTGGGTTGTTGACGACAGTGGTTGTGGTGGTGGTTTTGTATTCAGTTTCTTTTTTTGCAATGGATTGTGGCTGCCACGGTGGTGGTGGTGGCGGCGGCGGCAGCAGTGTTGTGGTTGTTATTTATTGTGTTAGATATATTATTTTATTATATTGTTTATATTATTTTAATGTGTAGTAAATATTATTTTAATGTATAAAATTGAATGATAAAACATCTTATAAATGGGATCTTATAAAATGATGTGGTAAAATAATAAAGTAGGTCTTTGGTGTGGCAAAATGGCATTTTTTTTGCAACATCTGCTGTGGATGCTTTTAGGAATTTGTTACTTTCCCTTCTGTGGACGCCCCAAAAAATCTTGTAAAAGCTTTTTTGGTTTATTGGACATTGGGTTCTTGACTAGAAATCTTCATTAATTATTGGTTTTGTATTAGTTGTGATTAGTCACCTATTTGTCTTATTTCATTTTTAGTTACCTAATTAACTAACAACCAATAAGGGCCTGTTTGGTAGGAGGATTTTTATTTTTGTTTTCAAAACAATACAAAAACAATTTTCAAAAAATTAAAATAGAAACTAGTTTTCAGATAATAATTTTTGTATTATAGGTGTTTAGCTCCCACTTTTAAGAACAATTTTCAAAATACTAAAAAAAAAAAAACTATTATATATATATATATATATATATATTGTTTGGGAGACCATTTCTATTTTTGAGATTTTTTTTTAAAAAATTACAAAAATTAATGTGTAAAATCTGTAAAGGCATGATTGGTAGGAGAATTTTTATTTTTGTTTTCAAAACAATATAAAAAAAATTCAAAAAATTGAACTTGAAACTAGTTTTTAGGTAATAATTTTTATATTTTACGTGTTAGGCTCCCACTTTTAAGAACAATTTTTAAAACACTAAAAACAAAAAATAATTTTTTGGGAGACTATTTATATTTTTGAGATTTAAAAAAAAAATATTTACAAAAGTAATGTGTGGAATCTGTAAATTACTTTTTTTGTGGATAATGATAAGGCAATAGAGCTCATCATGTACTCTTTTTTTTAATGATAAGTTTCAAATTTGAAGAGTTTGAATTCTTTTTGTGATAAAGATAAGCTCTTTATTTAAGAGATAAATGAGTTATGTGGGGTCCACTGTTTTCAATTTATTTACAACTATGCCATTAAAAACATTTTTTGTATCTTGAAAACAACCTCTCTCCCGTTTTCAAAATCCTATTTTGAATAAGGAAAATATGATACAATTTCCTAAAAACTATATTTAGAGAACATTAGCTAAACAATAGATTTAAGTGTGGGCCCCACTATTTTATGGATTGAAAAAAAAAAAAACTATATTTAAATATTCTTACCAAATAGACCCTAATTAATTAAGGTAAACCAAAATCTCGAAGTAAATATTTAGGACTTGGAAGTTCGGTTATGGGTGGGAACGGTGTTAGACACCTCACACTGCCTATCCAAAGGATAGTACGCTATTTTAATTTTAATTCCAACGTTAAATCGTGAAAAAATTTAGATATTCGGCATTTGGTTTTTGATTTTTGCACAAACTATATATATATATATATATATATGGGTGGCAATTCGTGTCATGTCAACTCATAAGTATTCGACTATATAAGTCAACACTAACCTGACATCTTTATTAAACAGATTAAGATTCCTTAACCCTAACATGGCCCATTTATTAATAGAGTCAGTCGTGTCGACCTATTTACCAGATTTTATCAAAATTTAAAAAAAAAAATTATAAAAAACAAACAAATAAATATTTTTAATATAAAATTTAAAACTAATGAGTAACTGCATCACAAATAAGCATTCAAAACTAAAGTATGTCCCAATATCACAAATAATCAATTACAATATGTCAAAGAAAATAAATCACAACAACTAATAAGTTTATATACCTTAAGTGATGTAGGACACAAATTACTATTTAATTATTGTAATTTATTATTTTTGGTATTTTTATGTAAAAAATGTTATTTTAAGTTTAGGTGATTTATTTCCTTGTTTTTAGGGACATTTAATAGTTTTTAGATCAAATTTGATTCCTGTTATGGTAAGGTATCAATTAGGAGTTATTTTAGATTATATTTTCTTATCTGTCAAGTTTTAAGGAGCCCTTAAATAGGCCTCTAAGTCTGTAAACATTTTTCATAGTTTTATTATCAATAAAAATTTAGACTTGTGTCTTTTGTGTTCTCTGGTGGATTTCAGACCTATCACCTTGTGGATTCAAGGAACTCCTCGTGGATTCGAGGTTTACTACCCAGGAACTAACAGTTTAGTTTCTGTCCATCAAAGAGAGCATTGTGTGTGCTTCTCTTCAGGCTTCCGCGACATCATTAAGTTTGAAGGGTATACTGGTAAATTTTCATTTAATTAAACGGATTAGACAAGTCATAGGGATTCCATGTATTGAACACTAATTCAACCCGTTTATTAAATGGGTCAGTCATGTCAACCTGAATATGACACGAACCCATTAATCCTCAACCCATAAACTGCTAATTTTGTGTCGTGTCAAGTTCGTGGATCATGTCCAATTGGCGTAAATGTACTTTTAGTCCCTACATTTTGACTTTTTTCCATTTTAGTCCCTATATTTTATTTTTATCATTTTTAGTCTCTAAACCAATTAACGCGGGATATTTAAGTCCTTGAAACACCATTCCATCAACCAACTAACAGGAAAAGCTGACGTGGGCATTAAAATATTATTAAAAATATTATTTGGCATTTTTTAAATGCCAAAATTAAAAATAAAAAAAAAATTAATTACTCAATTTTAATTAAAAAAATAAACAAAATATATATATTTTTGTATAATTTTTTTTTTTTTTTATTCTCTTTTCTCTCTCCTCTCTCTTCAGTTTATTCTTTTCTCTTCTCTCTTGCCTCTATTCTCTCTCACTGGTTCCCTCTCACCGATTCCCTCTCTCTTATAAATTGTTGATCTTGATCCGTCATTGCCAATCGTCATCACCGATCCATCATCACCAATCTCTCATCGATTGCATTTTGCATCGTCATCACCGATCTCTCCGGGCATCGTCATCATCATTGCCGATTAGAATCGACGTTGAGATCTTGATCGTGGGCATCAACGTTGAGGTGAGGTGAGATCTTGATCATGGATTGCCCGTGCTAGTGGGTTTTGGTTGCCGGTGCAAGTGGATTTGTGGCTTTGGATTGGTAGTGCTAGTAGTTTCGTGGGTTTGGGTTGCCAGTGCTAGTGGGTTTTTGTTGTGTTTTCTGGGTTTGAGTTGTTGTGCTAGTGGGTGTTGCTCTGTTTTTAATGGGTTTTGTGGTGGGTTGTTGACGACAGTGGTTGTGGTGGTGGTTTTGTATTCAGTTTCTTGTTTTGCAATGGATTATGTTTGCCACAGTGGTGGTGGTGGTAGTGGCGGCAGCAGCAGTGTTGTCGTGTTGTTTATATTATTTTAATGTATAAAATTGAATGATAAAACATCTAATAAATGGGATCTTATAAAATGATGTGGTAAAATAATAAATTAGGTCTTTGGTGTGGCAAAATGGCCTTTTTTTTGCAACATCTGCTGTGGATGCTTTTAGAAATTTGTTACTTTCCCTTCTATGGACGCCCCAAAAAATCTTGTAAAAGCTTTTTTGGTTTATTGGACATTGGGTTCTTAACTAGAAATCTTCATTAATTATTGGTTTTGTATTAGGTGTAATTAGTCACCTATTTGTCTTATTTCATTTTTAGTTACCTAATTAACTAACAACCAATAAGGGCCTGTTTGGTAGAAGGATTTTTATTTTTCTTTTCAAAACAATACAAAAACAATTTTCAAAAAATTAAAATAGAAACTAGTTTTCAGATAATAATTTTTGTATTATCGGTGTTTAGCTCCCACTTTTAAGAACAATTTTCAAAATACTAAAAAAAAAAACTATTATATATATATATATATATTGTTTGGGAGACCATTTCTATTTTTGAGATTTTTTTAAAAAATTACAAAAATTAATGTGTAAAATCTGTAAAGGCATGATTGGTAGGAGAATTTTTATTTTTGTTTTCAAAACAATATAAAAAAAAATTCAAAAAATTGAACTTGAAACTAGTTTTTACGTAATAATTTTTATATTTTACGTGTTTGGCTCCCACTTTTAAGAACAATTTTTAAAACACTAAAAACAAAAAATAATTTTTTGGGAGACTATTTATATTTTTGAGATTTAAAAAAAAATATTTACAAAAAGTAATGTGTGGAATCTGTAAATTACTTTTTTTGTGGATAATGATAAGGTAATAGAGCTCATCATGTACTCTTTTTTTTAATGATAAGTTTCAAATTTGAAGAGTTTGAATTCTTTTTATGATAAAGATAAGCTCTTTATTTAAGAGATAAATGAGTTATGTGGGGTCCACTATTTTCAATTTATTTACAACTATGTCATTAAAAACATTTTCTATATCCTAAAAACACCCCCTTAACCATTTTCAAAATCCTATTCTAAACCAAGAAAATAGGATACTTTTTTTTGAAAACTGAATTTAGAAAATATTAGCAAAACAATAAATTGAAGTGTGGGACCAATCACTTTACGGATTGCAAAAACAAAAAACTAAATTTAAATACTCTTAGCAAACATGCCTAAATTACTTTTTTGTGGATAATGATAAGTGAATAGAATTTGTATACCTTTTTTTTAATAATGATAAGTTTTAAATTTGAAGTATGAGAATTGTTTTTGTGGTAAAGATAAGCCCCTTTATTTAAGAGATAGAAAAGTTTGGACAAATATGTCAAATCCAGTGTTTTCAATTTATTTACAACTATGCCATTAAAAACATTTTTTGTATCTTGAAAACAACCTCTCTCCCGTTTTCAAAATCCTATTTTGAATAAGGAAAATATTATACAATTTCCTAAAAACTATATTTAGAGAACATTAGCTAAACAATAGATTTAAGTGTGGGCCTCACTATTTTATGGATTGAAAAAAAAAACTATATTTAAATATTCTTACCAAACAGGCCCTAATTAATAAAGGTAAAACAAAATCTCGAAGTAAATATTTAGGACTTGGAAGTTCGGTTATGGGTGGGAACGGTGTTAGGCACCCCACACTGCCTATCCAAAGGATAGTACGCTATTTTAATTTTAATTCCAACGTTAAATCGTGAAAAAATTTAGATATTCGGCATTTGGTTTTTGATTTTTGCACAAACTATATATATGTGTGTGTGTGTGTGTGTGTGTGTGTGGCAATTCGTGTCATGTCAACTCATAAGTATTCGACTATATAAGTCAACATTAACCTGACATCTTTATCAAACAGATTAAGATTCCTTAACCCTAACATGGCCCATTTATTAATCGAGTCAGTCGTGTCGACCTGTTTACCAGATTTTATCAAAATTTAAAAAAAAAATTATAAAAAACAAACAAATAAATATTTTTAATATAAAATTTAAAACTAATGAGTAACTGCATCACAAATAATCATTCAAAACTAAAGTATGTCCCAATATCACAAATAATCAATTACAATATGTCAAAGAAAATAAACCATAACAACTAATAAGTTTATATACCTTAAGTTTGAAGGGTATACTGGTAAATTTTCATTTAATTAAACAGATTAGACAAGTCAAAGGGATTCCATGTATTGAACACTAATTCAACCCGTTTATTAAATGAGTCAGTCATATCAATCCGAATATGACACGAACCCATTAATCCTCAACCCATAAACTGCTAATTTTGTGTCGTGTCAGGTTCGCGGATCATGTCCAATTGGCGTAAATGTACTTTTAGTCCCTACATGTTGACTTTTTTCCATTTTAGTCCCTACATTTTATTTTTATCATTTTTAGTCTCTAAACCAATTAACGCGGGATATTTAAGTCCTTGAAACACCATTCCGTCAACGAACTAACAGGAAAAGCTGACGTGGGCATTAAAATATTATTAAAAATATTATTTGGCATTTTTTAAATGCCAAAATTAAAAATAAAAAAAATTAATTACTCAATTTTAATTAAAAAATAAACAAAAATATATTTTTTCTTTCAAAAAAAAATTTTACTTTCTTTTAATTAAAATGAATTATTTTTATTCCAATCTTCTTCTCTTTTTTTTTTCTTTTTTTTTTTCTTTTTTTTTCAGAAGAACATATTCATGTTCTTTATGTTCTTCCCCATATATGATTCATATTCTTACCAAAGTAATCCTTATTTCTTATCATTTTCTTTTCATTTCTTGTACTTTCTTTATAACCAAACATATCAAAACAAAATAAATTAATTAAATGTCTTTGTGTTCTTCCCTATAATCAATCTCTAGCAAAAAACAAACCCTAAACCCAGATCCTAACCAAACCCCAAACCCATATCCCTAGTAAAGCAAACCTTAGCCTTCAAACCCATAAATTTTCTTGGCAAACAAACAAACACACGCGCGCACACACACACACACACCAAAAAAAAAAACCCAAATCACCACCACCGAATCAAAGAACATGAAGATCAAACCCAAGCAAAAAAATAGAAACCCAGCAACCAGCAAAGCACCACCACCAAATCAAATCATCCACTACCACATCAACAAAACCACTCCCAAACTAAACCATCCAAAGAATAGAAATCTAGCAAAGCACCTAACTCATCCACTCCCAAACCAAACCATAATCAAAGAGGCTGAGATCGGGTGCGATGGGTTTGAGATAGAAAGAGGCTGAGATCAGCTTGACCAGGGTTAGAGAGATGCTGTGATCAATTGGTACCTGGTGATCTTATCTGACGGTTGAGAAGGCAAACACACACACACACACACACACACACACACACACAAAATGAGTTAAATGTAAACAAACCAATAGTACATTTTCACTTGAGAGAGAAGAAAACTTGCTACCTAATGAGACGAGCCCGAAAATGATGGCCAGAGATTCTGACAAAGGGACTTCCGACCAAGTAAGCAATCGATGGTGGACGTTAAGGCTTTCTCACTGGTGTGTTTCTCTCCATCTCTCACTTCACACTTGCTCACAAAGTTTCTCTCTCTCTCTCTCTCTCTCTCTCTCTCTCTCTCTCTCTCTCTCTCTCTCTCTCTCTCTCTCTCTGCGTTTGAGATATTTTTAAAAAATTTGAAATTTTCAGATCGATAAAAAAATATCTTTGGATGGTGTAAAAATGTCTTCCACCAGACTTTTTTTTTTTTTTTCCATTTGGGTTTGCTTGGGTCTGTAAATTTGGATTAAGGCGTGTAATGACTTTGGGTTTGTTGAAAGTATTTTGAATTAGGTCTTTGTGTTTGTAATGGGAATGTGAACGAATGACAGAGTAATTGTTGAATGTCTTTGTGTTTTGTAAATTTGTGGGCATGTCTTTGTGTTTGTAAATCTGACTGATTTTATGGGTTTCGTTGCTAAGGAAATACAAGAAAAGAGAAAAAATATATATATATTGATTTTTTAAATTTCTGGGCAAGGTTTGCTGGGAAGAAAATGAAGAACATGATTAACGGGGAAGAACACATGTTCTAGATTCTTTATGTTCTTCCCAAAAAAAGAGAAACAAAATTAATTTAATTCTTTTCTTTTCTTTTTTTAAAAATAAGAAGGTTAGAAATTTTATTATTATTTTATTGATTTATCAGTTTCCCCGTTAGTTTGGTGACGAAATGGTGCTTCAAGAACTTAAATGTCCCACGTTAATTGGTTTAGGGACTAAAAGTAGTAAAAATAAAATGTAGAGACTAAAATCGAAAAAAGTCAAAATGTAGGGACTAAAAGTGCATTTAGACCATATATATATAATATTTATTTACATATAACATATCATGTGAATATTTATTTCAAAGAATTATTATAAACAAATCATGTGAAATATATGTAGATTTCATGTAAAGACTAAATTTAAATATGTATAACTAACATGTGAGTATAATATTTATTACATACCTAACAATCATTTTTGATGTGTTTGGTAAACTTCTCGATGAAAATATGCCTTTCTTGAGGTTCAATTTCTATAACATCAACCATGAGTTTCCCTTTAGCATCTTCATATGCACCTCTACCACCCACCATGAACATCAATCAAAGGTGAAGTAATTCTTTCACAAGTGGGTGGTTTCTGAATTGAAGCCTGAAAGTGCACTTAGCCTAATTATTAGATATTTTAGTCTTTTAGACCCCATTTTAATTTTGGTTTATTAATTTTAGGCTAAACACAATTAAAGCAAAATACACGTAATTAGCCAATTAATTAACCGAACCACCAAACAATTGCATGGATGTACATATAATTGAATAATGCAATAATATAAAGAGCAGTTAGGAAAAAGAGTAGAAACCAAAGATAATACCTAATGTTCTATCGAAGATGAAAACTGGAAAATTTGGCATAAAAACCTCTTGGTGTCCTTCCAAACTAAAAATAATCCACTAGTAAATAAATTGGAGTGCAAGAATACACAAAAAACCTTCCAAGCCCAAACTATCCAATGTATTTGAGTCCTCCAAGTTTCAACTACCAAATAAGTTTGAATAAAATCTGCATCGGGATTAAGTTAATGCTTAGCTAATGGAAGGGTAACAACATACAAAACAAGTATAGGTTGGTAGCTAGCCTCTACTGAACACCTAGTGTCCAATTTAGCTTTGGCAAAGTTTGATGTTCTTCTCCAATTGTATCTCACTCAAAAACATCAAAATTAGCACATTTATCTTGTCTTGTCTCTCCCTTGTATCCGTTTCAATTCTTCAACAAAATATATTTTCTTTTAAGAGGTATTAATTTGCTGACATACAAATTAACAATGCAAATAGAATTTGCATCAAATTTACATAGTAAATAACGCAATTTGACATTAGGAAAGCTCAAGGATTAGTAATGCTTAATAATGGAACTTTAGAGTATAAATT